>NW_028167585.1:30000-54765 GCF_963513975.1 Fringilla coelebs | reverse complement strand
AAACCCACCCCAAATCACCCCCAGAATCCACCCCAAAATCACCCCAAATCACCCCAAAACCAACCCCAAATCCACCCCAAAACCCACCTCAAATCCACCCCAAATCACCCCAAAACCCACCCCAAAATCACCCCAAATCCACCCCCAAAAACCTCCCTAAATTCCACTCCAAAACACCCCCAAAATCCACCCCAAATCACCCCAAAATCGACCCCAAATCCCCCCAAATCTGACCCCAAACCCCAAATCCATGGGGGGAGATCTTTGAGGGAGGAACCTCGAGGGTCCTGGAGACCCCCAAATCTGACCCCAAATCCATGGGGGGACACTTTGAGGAACCCTGAGGGTCTTGGGGACCCCCAAATCCGACCCCAAATCCATGGGGGGGACATCTTTGAGGGAGGAGCCTCTGTGGGGTCCTGGAGACCCCCAAATCTGACCCCAAATCCCCCAAATCCATGGGGGGACACCTTGAGGAACCTCGAGGGTCCTGGGACCCCCAAATCCGACCCCAAATCCATGGGGGGACACCTTGGGGAACCCTGAGGGTCTTGGGGACCCCCAAACCCAACCCCAAATCCATGGGGGGACATCTTGGGGAACCCTGAGGGTCTTGGGGACCCCCAAACCCAACCCCAAATCCATGGGGGGACATCTTGAGGAACCTTGAGGGTCTTGGGGACCCCCAAATCCGACCCCAAATCCATGGGGGGACACCTTGAGGAACATCTTGGGGAACCCTGAGGGTCCTGGAGACCCCCAAATCCGACCCCAAATCCATGAGGACATCTTTGAGGAACCCTGAGGGTCTTGGGGACCCCCAATCTGACCCCAAACCCGACCCCAAATCCATGGGGGGACATCTTGGGGAACCCTGAGGGTCTTGGGGACCCCCAAACCCAACCCCAAATCCATGGGGGGACACCTTAAGGAATCCTAAGGGTCTTAGGGACCCCCAATCTGACCCCAAATCTGACCCCAAATCCATGGGGTGACATCTTTGAGGGAGGAACCCCGAGGGTCTTGGGGACCCCCAAATCCGACCCCAAATTCACGTGGGACATCTTTGAGGAACATCTTGGGGAACCCTGAGGGTCCTGGAGACCCCCAAACCCGACCCCAAATCCATGGGGGGTCATCTTGAGGAACCCTGAGGGTCTTGGGGACCCCCAATCCGACCCCAAACCCGACCCCAAATCCATGGGGGGAGATCTTTGAGGTAGGAACCCTGAGGGTCTTGGGGACCCCCAAACCCAACCCCAAATCCATGGGGGACATCTTTGAGGACCCTCGAGGGTCTTGGGGACCCCCAAATCCGACCCCAAATTCACGTGGGACATCTTTGAGGAACATCTTGGGGAACCCTGAGGGTCTTGGAGACCCCCAAATCCGACCCCAAATCCATGGGGGGTCATCTTGAGGAACCCTGAGGGTCTTGGGGACCCCCAATCTGACCCCAAATCCATGGGGGGACACCTTGAGGAACCCTGAGGGTCCTGGAGACCCCCAAACCCGACCCCAAATCCCCCAAATCCATGAGGGACACCTTGAGGACCCCCGAGGGTCCTGGAGACCCCAAACCCAACCCCAAATCCATGGGGGGACACCTTGAGGAACCCTGAGGGTCTTGGAGACCCCCAACCCAACCCCAAATCCATGGGGGGACGAGTTTGGGGTGATTGATTTGGGGTCTCAGATTTGGGGAGGGGTCTCAGAATTTGGGCGGGTCTCAGATGATTTTGGGGGGTCTCAGATTTTGGGGAGGGGTCTCAGATTTTAGGGAGGGTCTCAGATGATTTTGGGGGCTCTCAGAATTTGGGGAGGGGTCTCAGATGATTTTGGGGTCTCCCATAATTTGGGGAGGGGTCTCGGGGGTCTCCCATAATTTGGGGAGGGGTCTGGGGGGTCTCTCACAATTTCGGGAGGGGTCTCTGGGGGGGGTCTCAGATTTGGGGTCTCCCATAATTTGGGGAGGGGTCTCTGGGGGAGGTCTCAGATTTGGGGTCTCCCATAATTTGGGGAGGGGTCTCGGGGGGGGGGTCTCAGATTTGGGGTCTCCCATAATTTGGGGAGGGGTCTCTGGGGGGGGTCTCAGATTCGGGGGTCTCCCATAATTTGGGGAGGGGTCTCGGGGGGGCTCTCAGATTTTGGGGTCTCCCACAATTTGGGGAGGGGTCTCAGGGGGGGTCTCCCATAATTTGGGGAGGGGTCTCTGGGGGGGGTCTCAGATTTGGGGTCTCCCATAATTTGGGGAGGGGTCTCTGGGGGGGGTCTCAGATTTGGGGTCTCCCATAATTTGGGGAGGGGTCTCAGGGGGGGTCTCCCATAATTTGGGGAGGGGTCTCTGGGGGGGGTCTCAGATTTGGGGTCTCCCATAATTTGGGGAGGGGTCTCTGGGGGAGGTCTCAGATTTGGGGTCTCCCATAATTTGGGGAGGGGTCTCAGGGGGGGTCTCCCATAATTTGGGGAGGGGTCTCAGGGGGGGGTCTCAGATTTGGGGTCTCCCATAATTTGGGGAGGGGTCTCTGGGGGGGGTCTCAGATTCGGGGGTCTCCCATAATTTGGGGAGGGGTCTCTGGGGGGGGGTCTCAGATTTGGGGGTCTCCCATAATTTGGGGAGGGGTCTCTGGGGGTCTCCCATAATTTGGGGAGGGGTCTCAGGGGGGGGGTCTCAGATTTGGGGTCTCCCATAATTTGGGGAGGGGTCTCTGGGGGTCTCCCATAATTTGGGGAGGGGTCTCTGGGGGTCTCCCCTAATTTGGGGAGGGGTCTCAGGGGTCTCCCATAATTTGGGGAGGGGTCTCAGATGATTTTGGGGTCTCTCAGAATTTGGGGAGGGGTCTCTGGGGGTCTCCCCTAATTTGGGGAGGGGTCTCGGGGGTCTCCCATAATTTGGGGAGGGGTCTCAGATGATTTTGGGGTCTCTCAGAATTTGGGGAGGGGTCTCTGGGGGTCTCCCCTAATTTGGGGAGGGGTCTCAGGGGTCTCCCATAATTTGGGGAGGGGTCTCAGATGATTTTGGGGTCTCTCAGAATTTGGGGAGGGGTCTCTGGGGGTCTCCCCTAATTTGGGGAGGGGTCTCAGGGGTCTCCCATAATTTGGGGAGGGGTCTCAGATGATTTTGGGGTCTCTCAGAATTTGGGGAGGGGTCTCGGGGGTCTCCCACAATTTGGGGAGGGGTCTCGGGGGGGGGTCTCTCACAATTTGGGGAGGGGTCTCTGGGGTCTCCCCTAATTTGGGGAGGGGTCTCAGGGGGGTCTCAGGGGTCTCCCCTAATTTGGGGAGGGGTCTCAGGGGGGGTCTCAGGGGTCTCCCCTAATTTGGGGAGGGGTCTCAGGGGGGGTCTCGGGGGGGGTCTCCCCTAATTTGGGGAGGGGTCTCAGGGGGGGTCTCGGGGGGGGTCTCCCCTAATTTGGGGAGGGGTCTCAGGGGGGGTCTCAGGGGTCTCCCACAATTTGGGGAGGGGTCTCAGGGGGTCTCACCTCCCGGCAGTCCTGCAGGAACCGCTGGAGCTCCAGGTGGTTCTGGAGCCGCCGCGTCCACTCCTGGGCCAGCTGCTGGTTCCGCTGGCTCCTAACGAGGGAGGCTAATTAGCCCTGATTGGGGCCTAATTAACTCCTCATTGACCCCTAATTAACCTTGATTAGCCCCTAATTAACTCCTCATTGACCCCAATTAACTCTTCATTAACCCCTAATTGCCCCTCGTTAACCCCCCGATGGTTCCGCTGGCTCCTAATG
This sequence comes from Fringilla coelebs, assembly GCF_963513975.1. NCBI lineage: Eukaryota > Metazoa > Chordata > Aves > Passeriformes > Fringillidae > Fringilla > Fringilla coelebs. The sequence continues at coordinate 51,025 of NW_028167585.1, read as the reverse complement.
AGGGAGAGACTAATTAGCCTTGATTGGCCCTAATTAACTCCTCATTGACCCCTAATTAACTCCTCATTGACCCTTAATTGACCCCTCGGAAGGTTCCGCTGGCTCCTAATGAGGGAGGCTAATTAGCCTTGATTGGCTCTAATTAACTCCTCATTGACCCCTAATTAACTCCTCATTGACCCCTAATTAACCTTGATTGACCCCTAATTAACTCCTCATTGACCCCTAATTAACCTTGATTGGCCCCTAATTAACTCCTCATTGACCCCTAATTAACCTTGATTGACCCCCAATTAACTCTTCATTAACCCCTAATTGCCCCTCATTAACCCCATAGGAGGGGAAACTGAGGCACGTTGGCCACTGATTAGGGTGACCCCCTAATTAACCCCTGATTGGCCCCTAATTAACTCCTCATTGACCCCTAATTAACCCCTGATTGACCCCTAATTAACTCTTCATTAACCCCTAACTGACCCCTCATTAACCCCCCAAACCTCCCCTCGAGCTCCTAATGAGGGAGACCCTAATTAGCCTTGATTGGCCCCTAATTAACTCTTCATTAACTCCTAATTAACCCCTGATTGGCCCCTAATTGACTCTTCATTGACCCCAAATTAACCCCTGATTGACCCCTAATTAACTCTTCATTGACCCCTAATTAACTCTTCATTAACCCCTAATTGCCCCTCGTTAACCCCCCGATGGTTCCGCTGGCTCCTAATGAGGGAGGCTAATTAGCCTTGATTGGCCACTAATTAACTCCCCATTGACCCCTAATTAACCTTGATTGACCCCAATTAAGTCTTCATTAACCCCTAACTGACCCCTCGTTAACCCCTGAACCTCCCCTCGAGGTTCCGCTGGCTCCTAATGAGGGAGACTAATTAGCCTTGATTGGCCCCTAATTAACTCCTCATTGACCCCTAATTAACCTTGATTGACCCTAATTAACTCTTCATTAACCACTAATTGCCCCTCATTAACCCCCCCGAACCTCCCCTCGAGGGTGACCCCTAATTAACCTTGATTGGCCCCTAATTAACTCTTCATTGACCCCTAATTAACCCCTGATTGGCCCCTAATTAACTCCTCATTGACCCCTAATTAACCCCTGATTGACCCCTAATTAACTCTTCATTAACCCCTAATTAACCCCTGATTGACCCCTAATTAACTCTTCATTGACCCCTAATTAACCCCTGATTGACCCCTAATTAACTCTTCATTAACCCCTAACTGACCCCTCATTAAACCCGCGACGGAGGGGAAACTGAGGCACGTTGGCTCCTAATGAGGGTGACCCCTAATTAACCTTGATTGACCCCAATTAACTCTTCATTGACCCCTAATTAACTCCTCATTGAGCCCAATTAACTCTTCATTAACCCCTAATTGCCCCTCGTTAACCCCCCGATGGTTCCGCTGGCTCCTAATGAAGGAGACTAATTAGCCTTGATTGGCCACTAATTAACTCCTCATTGACCCCTAATTAACTCCTCATTGACCCCAATTAACTCTTCATTAACCCCTAATTGACCTCTCATTAACCCCCGAACCTCCCCTCGAGGTTCCTGACCCTAATTAGCCTTGATTGGCCCCTAATTGACTCTTCATTGACCCCTAATTAACCTTGATTGACCCCAATTAACTCTTCATTAACCCTTAATTGACCCCTCGGAAGGTTCCGCTGGCTCCTAATGAGGGAGACTAATTAGCCTTGATTGGCTCTAATTAACTCCTCATTGACCCCTAATTAACCCCTGATTGACCCCAATTAACTCTTCATTAACCCTTAATTGACCCCTCGGAAGGTTCCGTTGGCTCCTAATGAGGGAGACCCTAATTAGCCTTGATTGACCCCTAATTAACCCCTGATTGACCCCTAATTAACTCCTCATTAACCCCTAATTAACCTTGATTGACCCCAATTAACTCCTCATTAACCCCTAACTGACCCCTCGTTAACCCCCGAACCTCCCCTCGAGGTTGCGTTGGCTCCTAATTAGGGTGACCCCTAATTAACCTTGATTGGCCCCTAATTAACTCTTCATTGACCCCTAATTAACCCCTGATTGACCCCTAATTAACTCTTCATTAACCCCTAATTAACCTTGATTGACCCCTAATTGCCCCTCGTTAACCCCCCCCCAACCTCCCCTTATCTCCTAATTAGCGTGACCCCAATGAGCCTTGATTGGCCCCTAATTAACTCCTCATTAACCCCTAATTAACCCCTGATTGACCCCCAATTAAGTCTTCATTAACCCCTAACTGACCCCTCATTAACCCTCCCCTGGGAGGGGAAACTGAGGCACGAGGTCCCGTCAGCTTTGGGGGCCCTGGGAGGAATTTTGGGAATTCTGGATGGAATTTTGGGGTTCAGGGTGGAATTTTGGGGTTCAAGGTGGAATTTTGGGAATTCTGGATGGAATTTTGGGGGTTCAGGGTGGAATTTTGGGAATTCTGGATGGAATTTTGGGGGTTCTGGGAGGAATTTTGGGGGTTCAGGGTGGAATTTTGGGAATTCTGGATGGAATTTTGGGAATTCTGGGTGGAATTTTGGGGTTCCTGGGTGGAATTTTGGGAATTCTGGATGAAATTTTGGGGGTTCTGGGTGGAATTTTGGGGGTTCAGGGTGGAATTTTGGGAATTCTGGATGGAATTTTGGGAATTCTGGATGAAATTTTGGGGGTTCTGGATGGAATTTTGGGAATTCTGGATGGAATTTTTGGGTTTCTGGGTGGAATTTTGGGGTTTCTGGATGGAATTTTGGGAATTCTGGATGGAATTTTGGGGTTCAAGGTGGAATTTTGGGAATTCTGGGTGGAATTTTGGGGTTTCTGGGTGGAATTTTGGGAATTCTGGATGAAATTTTGGGAATTCTGGGTGGAGTTTTGGGAATTCTGGATGGAATTTTGGGGTTTCTGCGTGGAGTTTTGTGGCCCTGGGTGGAATTTTGGGGTTTCTGGGTGGAATTTTGGGGTTCCTGGGAGGAATTTTGGGAATTCTGGATGGAATTTGGGGGGTTCTGGGTGGAGTTTTGGGGTTCAAGGTGGAATTTTGGGAATTCTGGATGGAATTTGGGGGTTTCTGGGTGGAATTTTGGGAATTCTGGGTGGAATTTTGGGGTTCAGGGTGGAATTTTGGGAATTCTGGATGAAATTTTCGGAATTCTGGATGGAATTTTGGGGTTCAGGGTAGAATTTTGGGAATTCTGGATGAAATTTTGGGGTTTCTGGGTGGAGTTTTGGGAATTCTGGATGGAATTTTGGGGGTTCAGGGTGGAGTTTTGGGAATTCTGGATGGAATTTTGGGGTTTCTGGGTGGAGTTTTGGGAATTCTGGATGGAATTTTGGGGTTCCTGGGCAGAGTTTTGGGGTTCAAGGTGGAATTTTGGGGTTCCTGGGTGGAGTTTTGGGGCCCTGAATGGATTTTTGATGGGTTCTGGGTGGAGTTTTGGGGTTTCTGGGTGGAATTTTGGGAATTCTGGATGGAATTTTGGGGGTTCAGGGTGGAATTTTGGGAATTCTGGATGGAATTTTGGGGGTTCAGGGTGGAATTTTGGGAATTCTGGATGGAATTTTGGGGTTTCTGGGTGGAATTTTGGGAATTCTGGATGAAATTTTGGGAATTCTGGGTTGAATTTTGGGGTTTCTGGGTGGAGTTTTGGGGTTTCTGGATGAAATTTTGGGGTTTCTGGGTGCAGTTTTGGGGTTCAGGGTGGAATTTTGGGGGTTCTGGGTGGAATTTTGGGGTTTCTGGATGGAATTTTGGGGTTCAGGGTGGAATTTTGGGAATTCTGGATGGAATTTTGGGGTTCCTGGGCAGAGTTTTGGGGTTCAAGGTGGAATTTTGGGGTTCCTGGCTGGAATTTTGGGAATTATGGATGAAATTTTGGGGTTTCTGGCTGGAATTTTGTGACCCTGGATGGAACTTTGACGGATCCTGGCTGGAATTTTGTGATCCTGCATGGAACTTTGACGGGTCCTGGGTGGACTTTTGGGTTTCTGGGTGGAGTTTTGAAGTCCTGGGTGGAATTTTGATGGGTCCTGGCTGAAATTTTATGACCCTGCATGGAACTTTGACGGGTCCTGGGTGGAGTTTTGGGTTCCTGGGTGGAATTTTGGGGCCCTGGCTGGAATTTTGACGGGTCCTGGATGGAATTTTGTGGCCCTGGATGGAACTTTGACGGGTCCTGGGTGGAGTTTTGGGTTCCTGGATGAAATTTTGGGGCCCTGGCTGGAATTTTGACGGGTCCTGGATGGAATTTTGTGGCCTTGGATGGAATTTTGATGGGTCCTGGGTGGAGTTTTGGGTTCCTGGGTGGAATTTTGTGACCCTGGATGGAATCTTGATGGGTCCTGGCTGAAATTTTATGACCCTGCATGGAACTTTGACGGGTCCTGGGTGGAGTTTTGGGTTCCTGGATGAAATTTTGGGGTTTCTGGGTGGAGTTTTGGGGCCCTGGATGGAATTTTGAGGTCCTGGATGGAATTTTGTGACCCTGGATGGAACTTTGATGGGTCCTGGGTCGAGTTTTGGGTTCCTGGATGAAATTTTGGCGTTTCTGGGTGAAGTTTTGGGGCCCTGGATGGAATTTTGTGACCCTGGATGGAATTTTGATGGGTTCTGAATGGAGTTTTGGGGTTCTTGGGTGGAGTTTTGAAGTCCTGGGTGGAATTTTGATGGGTCCTGCACGGAGTTTTGTGGCCCTGGATGGAACTTTGATGGATCCTGGGTGGAGTTTTGGGTTCCTGGATGGAATTTTGATGGGTCCTGGCTGGAATTTTGTGACCCTGCATGGAACTTTGATGGGTCCTGGGTGGAATTTTGGGTTCCTAGGAAGAATTTTGATGGGTCCTACATGGAATTTTGATGGGTCCTGGCTGGAGTTTTGGGTTCCTGGATGAAATTTTGGGGTTTCTGGGTGGAGTTTTGGAGCCCTGGATGGAATTTTGAGGTCCTGGGTGGAGTTTTGTGACCCTGGATGGAACTTTGATGGGTCCTGGGTGGAGTTTGGAGCCCTGGATGGAATTTTGATGGGTCCTGGCTGGAATTTTGTGACCCTGCATGGAACTTTGATGGGTCCTGGCTGGAATTTTCTGACCCTGGATGGAATTTTGACGGGTCCTGGCTGGAGTTTTGGGTTTCTGGGTGGAGTTTTGAAGTCCTGGGTGGAATTTTGTGGCCCTGCATGGAACTTTGACGGGTCCTGGATGGAATTTTGTGACCCTGCATGGAATTTTGGGAATTATGGATGAAATTTTGGGGTTTCTGGGTGGAGTTTTGGGGCCCTGGATGGAATTTTGAGGTCCTGGGTGGAGTTTTGTGACCCTGGATGGAACTTTGACGGGTCCTGGGTGGAGTTTGTGGTTCCTGGATGGAATTTTGACGGGTCCTGGGTGGAGTTTTGGGTTCCTGGGAGGAATTTTGAGGTCCTGGATGGAATTTTGACGGGTCCTGGGTGGAGTTTTGGGCTCTGGGTGGAATTTTGAGGTCCTGGATGAAGTTTGGGAGTCAGGGGTGGAGTTTTGTGGCCCTGGGTGGAATTTTGACGGGTCCTGGCTGGAATTTTGTGACCCTGGATGGAATTTTGATGGGTCCTGGGTGGAATTTTGAGGTCCTGGGTGGAGTTTTGTGACCCTGGATGGAACTTTGACGGGTCCTGGCTGGAGTTTTGGGTTCCTGGATGAAATTTTGGGGTTTCTGGGTGGAGTTTTGGGATTCTGGATGGAATTTTGAGGTCCTGGGTGGAATTTTGTGACCCTGCATGGAATTTTGATGGGTCCTGGGTGGAATTTTGAGGTCCTGGATGGAATTTTGTGGCCCTGGGATGGAGTTTTGTGATCCTGCACGGAATTTTGACGGTTCCTGGGTGGAATTTTATGACCCTGCACGGAACTTTGACAGATCCTGGCTGTTGTTTTGGGTTCCTAGGAACTCCTGGAGGGGGTCTCCAGGGAGGGAGGGCACCCACCTGTCGCGGAGCCCCTGCATGGCCTGCGCCACGCGCTCGCCGTGCAGGTTGCGCTGCCGCCGGAGGCTCTCGCCGGCCTGCAGCACCAGCTGCACCTTCTGCAGGCCCAGCTCCAGCGTGGTGCAGAAATCCTGGTGCCTCTTCAGGGCCTTCCTCACCCCCTCCACCGAGTCTGGCAGCTCGGCCTGGGCCAGGGTGGTCTCCTGGAGGGGTGGGGGGGAGGTGAGATGGGACGTGACCGGGGGGTGGGGGACTCAGTGACAGGGGGGCTGCAGCAGGAGCTGCCAGGACCTAAATCCACCCTCCAGGAGCTGCCAGCACCCAAATCTACCCACCAGGAGCTGCCAGCACCCAAATCCATCAATCAGGAGCTGACAGCACCCAAATCCATCCACCAGGAGCTGATCCCACCCAAATTCATCAACCAGGAGCTGATCCCACCCAAATCCACCCACCAGGAGCTGATCCCACCCAAATCCACCCACCAGGACCTGCCAGCACCCAAATCCATCAATCAGGAGCTGATCCCACCCAAATCCATCTACAAGGAGCTGATCCCACCCAAATCCACCCACCAGGAGCTGATCCCACCCAAATCCATCAACCAGGAGCTGATCCCACCCAAATTCATCAATCAGGAGCTGATCCCACCCAAATCCATCAACCAGGAGCTGATCCCACCCAAATTCATCTACAAGGAGCTGCTCCCACCCAAATCCACCCTCCAGGAGCTGATCCCACCCAAATCCATCTACAAGGAGCTGATCCCACCCAAATCCATCAACCAGGAGCTGATCCCACCCAAATTCATCAATCAGGAGCTGATCCCACCCAAATCCACCCACCAGGAGCTGATCCCACCCAAATCCACCCTCCAGGAGCTGATCCCACCCAAATCCATCAACCAGGAGCTGCTCCCACCCAAATCCATCAACCAGGAGCTGATCCCACCCAAATCCTTCAATCAGGACATTCCAGCACCCAAATCCTTCAATCAGGAGCTGCTCCCACCCAAATCCACCCTCCAGGAGCTGCCATCACCCAAATCCATCAACCAGGAGCTGCCAGCACCCAAATCCACCCACCAGGAGCTGCCAGCACCCAAATCCATCAAGCAGGAGCTGCCAGCACCCAAATCCACCCTCCAGGAGCTGATCCCACCCAAATCCATCCACCAGTAGCTGCTCCCACCCCAATCCATCCTCCAGGACCTTCCAGCACCCAAATCCACCCACCAGGAGCTGCCAGCACCCAAATCCACCCAAGGGAGCTGCCAGCACCCAAATCCATCCACCAGGAGCTGATCCCACCAAAATCCATCAACCAGGACCTTCCAGTACCCAAATCCTTCAATCAGGACCTTCCACCACCCAAATGCACCAACCAGGACCTTCCACCACCCATCATCCCAATCCCCCACCCACCATCTCCACCACCCCAGACCTTCTCTGAACCATCATCCCCATCACCCATCCATCATCTTCACCAACCAGGACCTTCTCTGAACCATCATCATCATCACCCACCCACCATCTCCACCAACCAGGACCTTCTCTGAACCATCATCATCATCACCCACCCACCATCTCCACCAACCAGGACCTTCTCTGAACCATCATCATCATCACCCACCCATCATCTTCACCACCCCAGACCTTCTCCCACCCATCATCATCATCACCCACCCACCATCTCCATCAACCAGGACCTTCTAACCATCATCATCATCACCCATCCACCATCTCCATCAACCAGGACCTTCCAACCATGGTGTTCATCACCCATCCACCATCTCCACCAACCAGGACCTTCTCTGAACCATCATCATCATCATCCATCCACCATCTCCATCAACCAGGACCTTCTCCCACCCATCATCCCAATCCCCCATCCACCATCTCCACCACCCCAGACCTTCTCTGAACCATCATCATCCCCATCACCCACCCACCATCTCCACCAACCAGGACCTTCTAACCATGGTGTTCATCACCCATCCATCATTCCACCAACCAGGACCTTCTCTGAACCATCATCATCATCCCCCACCCACCATCTCCACCACCCCAGACCTTCCAACCATCATCATCATCACCCATCCACCATCTCCATCACCCCAGACCTCCTCTGAACCATCCCCCCCATCCCCCACCCACCACCTCCACCACCCCAGACCTTCTCCCACCCATCCCCCCCATCCCCCACCCACCATCTCCACCAACCAGGACCTTCTAACCATCATCATCATCACCCACCCACCATCTCCACCAACCAGGACCTTCCACCCATCATCATCATCACCCACCCACCATCTCCACCAACCAGGACCTTCCAACCATCATCCCCATCACCCACCCACCATCTCCATCAACCAGGACCTTCTCTGAACCATCATCATCATCACCCACCCACCATCTCCACCAACCAGGACCTTCTAACCATGGTGTTCATCACCCAACCACCATCTCCACCAACCAGGACCTTCTCTGAACCATCATCATCATCATCCATCCACCATCTCCACCAACCAGGACCTTCTAACCATCATCATCATCACCCATCCATCATTCCACCAACCAGGACCTTCTAACCATCATCCCCATCTCCCACCCACCATCTCCACCACCCCAGACCTTCTCTGAACCATCATCATCATCCCCCACCCATCATCTCCACCAACCAGGACCTTCTCTGAACCATCATCATCATCACCCACCCACCATCTCCACCACCCCAGACCTCCTCTGAACCATCCCCCCCATCCCCCACCCACCACCTCCACCACCCCAGACCTTCTCCCACCCATCCCCCCCATCCCCCACCCACCCTCTCCACCACCCCAGACCTTCTCCCACCCATCCCCCCCATCCCCCACCCCCCACCTCCACCACCCCAGACCTTCTCTGAACCATCATCCCCATCCCCCATCCATCATCTTCACCAACCAGGACCTTCCAACCATCATCATCATCACCCACCCACCATCTCCACCAACCAGGACCTTCCAACCATCATCATCATCCCCCACCCACCCCCTCCACCACCCCAGACCTTCTCCCACCCATCATCCCCATCCCCCACCCCCCACCTCCACCACCCCAGACCTCCTCTGAACCATCCCCCCCATCCCCCACCCACCATCTCCACCACCCCAGACCTTCTCCCACCCATCCCCCCCATCCCCCATCCACCATCTCCACCAACCAGGACCTTCTCTGAACCATCCCCCCCATCCCCCACCCACCATCTCCACCACCCCAGACCTTCTCCCACCCATCCCCCCCATCCCCCACCCACCCCCTCCACCACCCCAGACCTTCTCCCACCCCCTCCCACCACCTCCCCCTCCCCCACCTGGTTGTAGAGGCTGTTCTGGCACTGCTGCACGTCCCTCAGGAAGAGGTGGAAGACGTGGGACTGCACCAGCACCTCCCTCCTCATCTCCCAGCTCTGCAGGAGCTTCCCCCAGCCCGCCTCCAACTTCTGCAGCCACTGCTGGAGGGACAGGTAGGGCACCTCCATCTCCTCCAGGGCCAGCAGCTCGCTGGCCGCCTGGATCTTGGCGTAGTCCTCCTCGTAGCCGTTGATCTCCTCCTTGAGGGCCACGTGCACGTTCAGCATCCTCTCGGCCTCGGCCAAGCTCTCGGGCACCTCCTCGCACCCCACGGCCGCTTGGGTCTTCACCAACCACCCCAAGAAGTTGTCCAGGTCCTGGATGAACTGCTGGAGACGCCCCGCCACCGTCAGGGTGTCCTCGCAGCCCTGCAGGGCCCTCTTGAGCTCGTCCCACTCCTGGCTGATCTCCTCGAAGGGCAGCAGGATCTCCAGGGCGCGGCCGGGGTGCGCGGCGGCCAGGGCCTCGCCCTCGCGCTGCAGCTCCACCAGCCGCGGCTCCAGCGCCACCAGGGCGGCCTCCATGGTGGAGAGGCGGCGCTGCAGGGCCAGCACCCCGCCCAGGTCGCCGCCGCCCGAGCGGGTGGCCTCGATGGCTTTCCTCTTCTCCCGCACCTGCGCCTTCATCTCGCCGCACTCCAGCAGGAAGTTCTGGATCTTCAGCACGGAGCTGAGCTGGCTCTTCTTGCTCTCCACCAGCTCCACCACACGGTTCCAGCTGGGGGTGGGGTGGGAGAGGGGTGAGACCCCCACCCCTGAGGTGGGATGGAGCCCACCAGGATCAGAAATCACCCTTGGGTGGGTTGGAATGGTGGCCTGGAGACCTGGATCCCCACACCACTGCAGACCCACAGGTTGGGGGTCACACAAAGCTCCCCACACACCAAGGAGAGCTCCAGAAGGTTGGGATCATTTCAGGACCCCCAGGATGGGCTGGAATGGTGGCCTGGAGACCTGGACCCCATGGGGACGTCCCACCACTGCAGACCCACAGGTTGGGGGTCTCCAGACAGCCCCACACAAAGCTGCCCCCACAAAGGAGACCTCAAGAAGGTTGGGATCATTTCAGGACCCCCAGGATGGGCTTGAACCATTGTCCTGGAGACCTGGACCCCATGGGGACATCCCCCCACTGAGGACCCACAGGTTGGGGGGTCTCCAGACAGCTCCCCCCATCAAGGAGACGTCAAGAAGGTTGGGATCATTTCAGGACCCCCAGGATGGGCTTGGATCATTGTCCTGGAGAGGTGGAACCCATGGGGACGTCCCACCACTGCAGACCCACAGGTTGGGGGTCACACAAAGCTCCCCACACCAAGGAGACCTCCAGAAGGTTGGGATCATTTCAGGACCCCCAGGATGGGCTTGGACCATTGTCCTGGAGACCTGGACCCCATGGGGACGTCCCACCACTGCAGACCCACAGGTTGGGGGGTCTCCAGACAGCCCCACACACCAAGGAGACCTCCAGAAGGTTGGGATCATTTCAGGACCCCATTCCTGGACACCTGCACCCCACAGGGACGTCCCACCACTGCAGACCCACAGGTTGGGGGGTCTCCAGACAGCCCCACACACCAAGGAGACCTCCAGAAGGTTGGGATCATTTCAGGACCCCCAGGATGGGCTTGGACCATTGTCCTGGAGAGGTGGAACCCATGGGGACGTCCCACCACTGCAGACCCACAGGTTGGGGGTCACACAAAGCTCCCCACACCAAGGAGACCTCCAGAAGGTTGGGATCATTTCAGGACCCCCAGGATGGGCTGGAATGGTGGCCTGGACACCTGCACCCCACAGGGACATCCCACCACTGAGGACCCACAGGTTAGGGGTCACACAAAGCTCCCCACACCAAGGAGACCTCCAGAAGGTTGGGATCATTTCAGGACCCCATTCCTGGACACCTGCACCCCACAGGGACGTCCCATCACTGCAGACCCACAGGTTGGGGGGTCTCCAGACAGCCCCACACAAAGCTGCCCCCACCAAGGAGACCTCAAGAAGGTTGGGATCATTTCAGGACCCCCAGGATGGGCTTGGACCATTGTCCTGTGGAAGTGGACCCCATGGGGACGTCCCACCACTAAAGACCTACAGGTTGGGGGGGGTCTCCAGACAGCCCCACACACCAAGGAGACCTCAAGAAGGTTGGGATCATTTCGGGACCCCATTCCTGGACACCTGCACCCCACAGGGACATCCCACCACTGCAGACCCACAGGTTTAGAGTCTCCAACCCAGCCACAGAGACCCCCAGAAGGTCAAGGTCCCCTTGGGTGCCCCCCACGCCCGTACCGGCTGTTGAGGTGGTCCTGGCAGGACCGGACCTCGTCTGAGCTGGGGTGGCCACCGTCCACCAGCTGCTGCACCACCTGGTTGACGTCCAGGATGCGCCCCATGACGCTGTTCATCTCCTGGTCCAGGCTCTCAAACCTGAGCAGACAGACACGGGGAGATCCACCACGGCACTGAGAACCCCAATGTCCCCAACCCCACCCCAACCCCACCCCACCCCACCTGTGCTGCACCACCTCGACCTCATCCAGCTCCTCGGGCACCTCCATCTTCTCCAACCACTGCTCCTTCTCGTCCACCCACACCTCGCAGGCGTGCACCTCGCTGAACATGCGGTAGACGGCCAGCGCGTCCTGCAGCCACTGCGTCCTCAGCACGGCCACCTCGGCCACCTCCCCGTAGAGCTGCTCCACCTCCACCACGCGGATCTGCACGTCCACGCCCTGCCGGTGGTCGGGGGCCAGCAGGGCCAGCTGCTTGCGCAGGGACAGCACGGCGGCGCGGTGCTTCTCCACCTCGTCCACCACGGCGCGGTGCTTGCGCAGCAGGGCCTGGCTGGAGTAGTCGTCGTGGCCGAAGTCGTCGCTGGACACGATGCGGTACGCGTCCTGCAGCCAGGCCACCAGGTCGTCCGTCTCGGCGCTGAACTGGAAGAAGTTCAGGGCGTCCTCCAAGCGCTGCTGGTGGAGCCCCGTGATCTCCTCCAGCTTCTTCCACCTCAAGCAGACTTCTCGCATCTTCTCCTGGATGCCCACGGAGCTGAAGGATTTCTTGGCCAGGATCTTCTCGCCTTTCTTCATGGTCTGGTGCAGCAGCGCCCGGCGGTTGCCCAGCTCGCCCAGCATGGTCTTGTGCTTGTTGGTCAAGGTGACGACGCTGCTGAGGTCGCGGCCGCAGGTCTTGGCCGCCAGGATCTTCTCCTTCTCGCGGATCCAGGCCTCGGCCTCCTCCATCTCCTGGAAGAAGGTCCAGAGCTGGCGGGAGTCCTCCAGCTCCTTCCTCCTCTTGGCCGCCAGCTCCTCCAGCTCCTCCAGGCACGTCTGGACGTGGTTGACGCGGTTGCAGATGATCTGGGGGTCGCAGGGTTGGTAGCCTGGGCCAGGAGAAGGGGCTTAGACGGGGGCAGGGGGTGGCCATGGAGGTGTCCAAGGAAGGATTGGACATGGCACCCTGGTCCTAGGTTGGACTCAAAGATCTCAGAGGGTTTTTCCAACCTCGTGGGTTCTGTGGGGACTCTTGCAGGTGGCCCATGAGGACCTTAGGGTCCAGGGTCCACCAGGACCTTGGGTTGACCCTTCCATGATCTACCAAGACCTTGGGTTGACCCTTCCATGATCTACCAAAACCTTGGGTCAACCTTTCCAAGGGCCACCAAGACCGTGGATTGAACCTTTCATCGTCCAACAAAACCTTGGCTGACCTTTCCATGACCAACCAAAACCTTGGCTGACCTTTCCATGGTCCATCAAGACCTTGCCTGACCCTCCCATGGTCCATCAAGACCTTGGCCAACCCTCCCATGGTCCATCAAAACCTTGGCCAACCCTTCCAAGGTCCATCAAAACCCCAACTGACCCTCCCATGGTTCATCAAGACCTTGGCCAACCCTTCCATGGTCCATCAAGACCTTGGCCAACCCTCCCATGGTCCATCAAGACCTTGACTGACCCTCCCATGGTCCACCAAGACCTCGGTTGGCCCTCCCATGTCCCACCAAAACCACGACTGACCCTCCCATGGTGCACCAAGACCTCGGTTGGCCCTTCCATGGTCCATCAAGACCATGATTGACCCTCCCATGGTCCATCAAAACCTTGCCTGACCCTCCCATAGTCCATCAAGACCTCGGCTGACCCTCCCATGGTGCATCAAGACCTTGGCCAACCCTCTCATGGTCCATCAAGACCTTGGCCAACCCTCCCATGGTCCATCAAAACCCCAACTGACCCTCCCATGGTCCATCAAGACCTTGCCTGACCCTTCCATGGTCCATCAAGACCTTGGCCAACCCTCCCATGGTCCATCAAGACCTTGGCCAACCCTCCCATGGTCCATCAAGTCCTTGCCTGACCCTCCCATGGTCCATCAAAACCTTGCCTGACCCTCCCATGGTCCATCAAGACCTTGGCCAACCCTTCCATGGTCCATCAAGACCTTGGCCAACCCTTCCATGGTCCATCAAGACCTTGGCCAACCCTTCCATGGTCCATCAAGACCTTGGCCAACCCTTCCATGGTCCATCAAGACCATGATTGACCCTCCCATGGTCCATCAAGACCATGATTGACCCTCCCATGGTCCATCAAGACCTTGGCCAACCCTTCCATGGTCCATCAAGACCTTGGCCAACCCTTCCATGGTCCATCAAGACCTTGCCTGACCCTCCCATGGTCCATCAAGACCTTGCCTGACCCTCCCATGGTCCATCAAGACCTTGGCCAACCCTTCCATGGTCCATCAAAACCTTGCCTGACCCTCCCATGGTCCATCAAGACCTTGGCCAACCCTCCCATGGTCCATCAAGACCTTGGCCAACCCTCCCATGGTCCATCAAGACCTTGCCTGACCCTCCCATGGTCCATCAAGACCTTGGCTGACCTTTCCATGACCCACCAAAACCTTTCCTGATCCTCCCATGGTCCATCAAGACCTTGGCCAACCCTTCCATGGTCCATCAAGACCACGACTGACCCGCCCATGGTCCACCTAAACCATGATTGACCCTCCTATGGTCCATCAAGACCTTGCCAACCCTCCCATGGTCCATCAAGACCTCGCCTGACCCTCCCATGGTCCACCAAGACCTCGGTTGGCCCTTCCCAAGGCCAAACACCTCCCCGTCCCCACGTCACCCCCCCGGTGGCCCCGTTACCCTCCAGCTCCGAGAACTTGAGCGCGGCAGCGTTGAGGGCCTGGACGCGCTCGGTCTGGGCCGAGATGTCGGCCTCCAGCAGCCCGTGCTTCTGCAGGAGATCCTCAACCTCCAGCAGATGCTTCCCCAAATCCTTGGAGACCAGAAGAACCTGGAGAAGAACCGAAAACGGCGTCACCCGGCGCCACCGGGACCGCGCCGTGCCGCCGCCGGGACTGCGCCGCGCCGCCGCCGGGACCGCGCCGCGCCGCCGCCGAATCTTCTCCGCGGCCCCGTCCCCCCTCCAACCTGCATCTCCTCCATCCAGTCGATCATGTAGACCATCTCCTGGAAGATCTTCTGCAGGGCCAGGTTCTGCTCCAGGCGGGCGCGGCGGGCGCGCACCAGCTCGGTCAGCAGCGCCCACTGGCGCAGGATGTTGTCCTTCTGGGCGCCGATGCGCCGCGTGTCGTAGTAGCCCTCGGACTCCATCTCCAGGGCCAGCTCCACCACCACCTGGATGCGCTCCTGGTACGAGGAGATGTCGGCCTCGATGGCCTCGTGCTTCTTCATGGCCGCCTCCACCGCCGGCAGGTCGTAGCCGAAGTTGTCCTGGAGGGGAGGGAGATGGAGAGGGGTGGGGTCCTCAAGGAGGAGGTCGAGGAGGTTCCACCAGACATCCATGGTCAAGGAGGAGCCAATGAGGTCCAACCTCCTCTCCATGGTCAAAGAGGAGCCCAATGAGGTCCAACCTCCTCTCCATGGTCAATGAGGAGGTTGAGGAGGTTCCACCAGCCCTCCGTGGTCAATGAGGAGGCCAAGGAGGTCCAACCCCCTCTCCATGGTCAATGAGGAGGTTGAGAAGGTTCCACCAGCCCTTCATGGTCAATGAGGAGGCTGAGGAGGTTCCACCAGCCCTTCATGGTCAAGGAGGAGGCCAAGGAGGTCCAACCTCCTCTCCCTGGTCAATGAGAAGGTCGAGGAGGTTCCACCAGCCCTCCATGGTCAATGAGGAGGTCAGGGACGTCCAACCCCCTCCCCACAGTCAATGAGGAGGCCAATGACGTCCAACCCCCTCTCCGTGATCAATGAGGAGGCCAAGGAGGTCCCACCAGTCCACCCTAATCAAGGAGGTCCAACCCCCTCTCCATGGTCAATGAGAAGGTTGAGGAGGTTCCACCAGCCCTCCACAGTCAATGAGGAGGCCAAGGAGGTTCCACCAGCCCTCCATGGTCAATGAGGAGGCCAAGGAGGTCCAACCCCCTCTCCACAGTCCATAAAGAGGCCAATGAGGTCCAACCCCCTCTCCATGGTCAATGAGGAGGCCAAGGAGGTCCCACCAGTCCACCCTAATCAAGGAGGTCCAACCCCCTCTCTGTGATCAATGAGGAGGCCAAGGAGGTCCAACCTCCTCTCCATGGTCAATGAGGAGGCCAAGGAGGTCCAACCCCCTCTCTGTGGTCAATGAGGAGGCTGAGGAGGTTCCACCAGCCCTCCATGGTCAATGAGGAGGTCAAGAGGGTTCCACAAGACCTCCGTGGTCAAGGAGGAGGCTCCACCAGCCCTCCACGGTCAAGGAGGAGGCTGAGGAGGTTCCACCAGCCCTCCGTGGTCAATGAGGAGGTTGAGAAGGTTCCACCAGCCCTCCATGGACAAGGAGAAGGTTGAGAGGGTTCCATGGTCAATGAGGAGGTTGAGAGGGTTCCACCAGACATCCATGGTCAAGGAGGAGGCCAAGGAGGTCCAACCCCCTCTCTGTGGTCAATGAGGAGGCCAAGGAGGTCCCACCAGTCCACCCTAATCAACGAGGTCCAACCTCCTCTCTGTGATCATTGAGGAGGTCCAACCCCCTCTCCATGGTCAATGCGGAGGTCAAAGATGTCCAAACATCTCCCCTGCTCCAGGAGGACCCCAATGAGCTCCCACCATCCTAAATGAGGTCCCACCACCCAACTCTGTGCTCCCCACCCCGGCATTGTCCCACCCCAAGCCGAAGGTCCCCCCGTGACCCCTCCCAGCCCAGCCCACCTGCGAGACCAGGCGCTGGTTCTCGTTGAGCCACGTCTCCCTCATCACGGCCTTGTGGTCGAAGCGCTGGGCCAGCAGCTCCAGCTTCTCCTGCCGGATCAGCTCGTTCCTCAAGGCCACCTCCCGCTCGTGCTCCGCCTTCTCCAGGCAGGTCCAGGCCTGGTGGGTGCGGACACGGGCTGCTCACGGGGGTCCCCAGCCCCAGCGGGGTGGTGGGACCCCATCCCCACGTCCTCACCTTGTTGATGTCGGAGATGCTCTTGCCCTCGCTGGGCACGTAGAGCTTGCGGTTGGTGGCCCGCAGTTTGCTCTGGATGGTGAAGAGCAGCACCTCGAGGTTCCCCTTCTCCTGGAACCTGGGGGGTGGCAGCGGTGGGGAGGTCCCTGTCACCGCCGGCGCCGGCTGGGACATCACCACCGTGGTCCTGGTTACACCACCACCAGTCTGGGTGGAACTGGGATCTCCTCATCACCACCATGACCACCACCAATCCCCATGTCCCACTGCCACCAGTCTGGGTGGAACTGGGACCTCCTCATCACCACCACCACCATGAGCTGGGACATCACCACCATCACCCCTACCACCACCACCAGTTTGGGTTGAACTGGGACCTCCTCATCACCACCACCACCATGACCACCACCACCACCCACGTCCCACTGCCACCAGTTTGGGTGGAACTGGGACCTCCTCATCACCACCACCATGAGCTCGGACATCACCACCCCCCAGGCACCATCCATGACCAGTCTGGGTGGAACTGGGATCTCCTCCTCATCACCACCACCATGAGCTGGGACATCACCACCATCCCTGCGGTCCCACCATCACCACCAGTCTGGGTGGAACTGGGACCTCCTCATCACCACCACCATGACCACCACCACCACCGACATCCCACTGCCCCCAGTCTGGGTTGAACTGGGACCTCCTCATCACCACCACCATGTGCTGGGACATCACCACCACGGCCCTGGTTCCACCACCACCAGTTTGGGTGGAACTGGGACCTCCTCAACACCACCACCACCATGAGCTGGGACATCACCACCGCGGCCCTGGTTCTACCGCCACCAGTTTGGGTGGAACTGGGACCTCCTCATCACCACCACCATGAGCTGGGACATCACCACTATCCCTGTGGTCCCACCATCACCACCAGTCTGGGTGGAACTGGGACCTCCTCATCACCACCACCATCATGAGCTGGGACATCACCACCATCACCCCCACCACCCCCAGGTCCCACTGCCACCAGTTTGGGTGGAACTGGGACCTTTTCAACACCACCATGACCATGACCACCACCACCCACGTCCCACTGCCTCCAGTTTGGGTGGAACTGGGACCTCCCCATCACCACCATGACCATGACCACCACCACCATGACCATGACCACCACCACCCACGTCCCACTGCCACCAGTTTGGGTTGAACTGGGACCTCCTCAACACCACCATGACCATGACCACCACCCACTGCCCCCAGTTTGGGTTGAACTGGGACCTCCTCAACACCACCATGACCATGACCACCACCACCATGACCATGACCACCACCCACTGCCCCCAGTTTGGGTTGAACTGTGACCTCCCCACCACCATGACCATGACCACCATCACCACCCACTGCCCCCAGTTTGGGTGGAACTGGGACCTCCCCACCACCACCATGACCATGACCACCACCCACTGCCACCAGTTTGGGCAGAACTGGGACCTCCCCACCACCACCATGACCACCACCACCACCCACTGCCCCCAGTCTGGGTTGAACTGGGACCTCTCCACCACCATCATGACCACCACTATCACCACCCATGTCCCACTGCCACCAGTCTGGGACCTCCTCCTCAACACCACCATGACCATGACCACCATCACCACCACCACCCACGTCCCACTGCCCCCAGTTTGGGTTGAACTGGGACCTCCCCACCACCACCATGACCACCACCCACGTCCCACTGCCCCCAGTTTGGGTTGAACTGGGACCTCCCCACCACCAGCAGCAGGGTGGGGTCCCACCCCAGCAGCAGCCCAGCAGGAGGTGCTCACTTGACCGGTTTCTCCAGGGTGCAGAAGGCGGTGAAGGCCTGGAGCTGCTGCTGGACGCCGCTCAGCGAGTTGGCGAACTTCTGGTTGGTGATGATGGTGATGGTGTGGTGGATCCAGGCCAGCAGCTCGGCCGCCAGCGCCTCGTAGCGCGCCGTGATGGCCGCGATCTCCATCGCCTGGTCCAGCACCTGCCGGGGGGTGGGGTGGGCTTGGAGGTCCTGCAGGAACCCCCCGAGAGGCACCTGGGGCTGGAGGGGTCAGCAGGGTCCGGCCAGGACGGGGAGTTTGGGTGGTCGTGGTTTGGGTGGTGGGTGGGTGGGGAGGGGGGGACAGAGGGATGGACAGTGGGATGGACAGTGGGATGGACAGAGGGATGGAAAAGGGATGGACAGAAGGATGATTAGACGGATGGACAAAGGGAGTGACAAGAGATGGACAAGGGATGGACAAGGGATGGACAGAAAGATGGATAGACGGATGGACAAAGGGATGGACAGAGGGATGGACAAAGGGATGGACAGAAAGATGGATAGAGGGATGGACAAGGGATGGATAAGGGATGGACAAAGGGATGGACACAGGGATGGACAGAAGGATGGATAGAGGGATGGACAAGGGATGGACAAAGGGATGGACAGAGGGATGGACAGAAGGATGGACAGAAGGATGGACAGAGGGATGGACAGAAGGATGGACAAAGGATGGACCAAGGGCTGGGACATCCATGGACAATGGGGTGGACCAAGGGATGGACAGAGGGATGGACAGAGGAATGGATCAAGGGATAGGACATCCCTGGACAATGGGGTGGACCAAGGGGTGGACAGAAGGATGGACAAAGGATGGACCAAGGGATAGGACATCCATGGAAGTGGGGTGGACCAAGGGATGGACACCCCAAGTTTCTGGGCATGGAGACCCCCGGGGTGGGGTCCCGCCCCACCTTCCCGATGCGCTTCCCCTCCACCGCCAGCGCCTTCATCTTGGAGAAGTAGTGGTAGAAGGACACCACGTAGGTGATGATGGACTTCTCGTCGGGGTCCTCCATGTTGACATCTGGTGGTGGGGCAGAAGGTCAGGACCAACCCACAAAACCTCCACCCCAGGACCACCGGGGATGGTCCCACCAACGCCGGGCTGATCCATCAACCCTGACCCTTCCCAGAAAAAAAACCCCTCTCTCCCAAAAAAACCGCGCGGAGGTGGGAAACCGGAGGGTGGAGACAACCCCACCCTGCGTGGCTGGAGAGATGGACAGACGGACAGACGGACAGATGGACAGACTCCATCCATACCCTCAGGGTCCAGCAGCTTGCTGAGCCCCAGGTGCTGCTCGGCCGTGTTGAAGGCCTGCTGGAGGTTGTAGGTGGCGTTGGACTTGGTCAGCTTGTGGAAGTCGATGAGATCCGGCCTGGGGTGGGGTGGACACGGTCACCTCGACCCCCCTCCCTCCCCCCAAAACCCTCAGAGGTGACCCCAACATCCAGGAGGTCCCTCCCACGTCCACCCCGCCGGCGCTGACCGGTGCCTGTGGATGAGGGCGTTGAAGGCCAGGCCGTCCCTCCAGCTGGTGGTGAAGTTCTGGATGTTGACCTCAGGGTAGCTGTGGGGGACACCGGGGGTCACCGAGGGTCACCAGACCTCCTGGGGGAGGGGGTCCACGCCCACCCCCCCCGAGGTCCTCACCCTGCCGTCTTCATCTGGCACCAGAGCAGCAGCGCGTCCTTGGCCGAGCGCGTCTCCCGGTTGTCCTCGGTCTTGATCTTGATCACCTGGATCTGGGGGAGGAACGTTGAGGACACACCTGGAGGAGGAGGAGGAGGAGGGGAGGACACGGGGAGGAGCCTGGTGGCACCTGGAAGCGCAGGATGATGGTCCAGATGAGGCCGAGGGTCAGGCGGTGGTTGCCGTCCACGATGTCGTGGGAGCCGACGTTCTCCAGGTGGACGCGCTGCTCCTTGAGGAACTGCAGGGCCTTGTCCACGTTCTCCAGGGAGTGGATCCGCATCCGGCCCCGCGTCGGCTTGGGCTGGGGGCACACACGGGGACATCCGGATGGAGAGGGTCCTGACACCCCACCACACCACACCCCACCAGGACCGGTCCCAAAGTGGGGGTGGTGGGAGCTGGGGGTGGTGGGGAGGTCCCAGTCCCACCCAAACTGGTGATGGTGGGAGCTGGGGGTGATGGGGAGGTCCCAGTTCCACCCAAACTGGTGGTGGGGAGGTCCCAGTTCCACCCAAACTGGTGGTGGGGAGGTCCCAGTCCCACCCAAACTGGTGATGGGAAGGTCCCAGTTCCACCCAAACTGGTGATGGGGAGGTCCCAGTCCCACCCAAACTGGTGGTGGGGAGGTCCCAGTTCCACCCAAAGTGGTGGTGGTGGGAGCTGGGGGTGGTGGGGAGGTCCCAGTT
>NW_028167585.1:0-25000 GCF_963513975.1 Fringilla coelebs | reverse complement strand
TTGGGGTCTTCAATTTTTTTTTTGTTTTTTTTTTTTTTAATGGGGAGAAATCAGAGAATTTTTTAGGGGGAATATTTTGATTTTTTTGGGGTGTTTTTCTTTTTTGGGGAGGGGGTCTTCACTCACCAGCCAAGGCCTTGATCCGGGAGCACTCGAAGATTTTGGGGTCCCCCCAGGCTCGGGGGTCCGGGGGGGGATCCCAGGGGCCGTTGTTGTTGTTGGGGGGAGGGGCGGCCTCCATGTTGTCCAGCTCGGCCGCCATGTTGGGGGGGGGGGGTCCCCAAAATTGGGGAGGGGTCCCACAACGAGCTCGGGGGGGGGGGCCTGGAAGAGATTTTGGGGTGGGGGGGGTTCAGGTTTTTGACCCCTGAGTTGGTTTAGGGGGGGGCTGAGAACCCCCAAAATTCAATGAGACCCCTCCCCCAGAGACCCCCTCCCCAAAATCCCCCCCCAAGACCCCCCAAATCCCTCCTGAGACCCCCCCAAAATTCTCAGAGACCCCCCCCAAATCCATTGAGACCCCCAAAGTCCTTCCTGAGACCCCCCCAAGACCCCCAAAATTCAATGAGACCCCTCCCCAAAATTCTTAGGGACCCCAAATCCATCAAGACCCCCCCCCCCCGAGACCCCCAAAATTCCCAGAGACCCCCAAATCCATTCAGGACCCCTCCTCTAAGCCCCCCCAAAATCCTCTGAGAATCCCCAGGATCCTCCAACCTCCAAAACCCCCCTAAAATCCACCCTGGGCACCCCAAGACCCCCCAAAAATCCCCCAAGACCCCCAAAACCCTCCCAGACCTTCCAAGACCCCCAAGGATCCCCAAAATCCCCCCAAATCCCCTTAAAAAATCCCTCAATATCCCCAAAATCCCAGCAGGACCCCCCAAAATCCCTCCCAGACCTCCAGCAAACCCCAAAATTCCCCCAAACTCCCCCAAATCTCTCGGAGCCCCCCCCCCCCAAAAAAAACCCAAGACCTCCAAAATTCCCCCCAAATCCCCGAATTTCCCCCAAATCCCCTAAAATTCCACCCCAAATCCAATAAAATCCCCCCAAATTTCCCAAAATCCCCCCTAAATCTCCTTAAATTTCCCAGAATTTCCCCGAATTTCCCCTAAAATCCCAAAATTCCCCTAAACTCCCCCAAATCTCTTCACAGACCCCCCCGCACCCCCCAAAACCTCCTCAAGACCCCCGGAGCATCCCCAAAAAACCCAAGACCTCCAAAATTCCCCCCAAACCCCCCGAATTTCCCCCAAATCCCCTAAAATTCCACCCCAAATCCAATAAAATCCCCCCCAAATTTCCCCAAATCCCCCCCAAATTTCCCCAAATCCCCCAAATTTCCCCAAATCCCCCTAAATCCCCAAAATTCCCCCGAATTTCCACAAATTTCCCCTAAAATCCCCCACAAATTTCCCCAAAATCCCCAAAATTCCCCCAAACTCCCCAAATCTCTTCACAGACCCCCCCGCACCCCCCAAAACCTCCTCAAGACCCCCGGAGCATCCCCAAAAAACGCAAGACCTCCAAAATTCCCCCCAAATCCCCCGAATTTCCCCCAAACCCCCCGAATTTCCCCCAAATCCCCTAAAATTCCACCCCAAATCCAATGAAATCCCCCCCAAATTTCCCCAAATCCCCCCCAAATTTCCCCAAATCCCCCCCAAATCCCCTAAAATTCCCCCGAATTTCCACAAATTTCCCCTAAAATCCCCCCAAATTCCCCAAAAATCCCCAAATTCCCCCAAATCCCCCAAATCTCTTCACAGACCCCCTCCCCTGCGCCCCCCAAAATCTCAAGACCCCCGGAGCATCCCAAAAAACCCAAGACCTCCAAAATTCCCCCCAAACCCCCCGAATTTCCCCCAAACCCCCCGAATTTCCCCCAAATCCCCTAAAATTCCACCCCAAATCCAATAAAATCCACCCCAAATTTCCCCAAATCCCCCCCAAATTTCCCTAAATCCCCCCTAAATCCCCTAAAATTCCCCCGAATTTCCCCTAAAATCCCCCCCAAATTCCAAAAAATCCCCAAAATTCCCCCAAACTCCCCCAAATCTCTTCACAGACCCCCCCGCACCCCCCAAAACCTCCTCAAGACCACCGGATCCCCCCCCAAAAACCCAAGACCTCCAAAATTCCCCCCAAACCCCCCGAATTTCCCCCAAATCCCCTAAAATTCCACCCCAAATCCAATAAAATCCCCCCCAAATTTCCCCAAATCCCCCCCAAATTTCCCCAAATCCCCTAAAATTCCTCCGAATTTCCCCTAAAATCCCCCCCAAATTCCCCAAAAATCCCCAAATCCCCCCAAATCCCCCTCCCCCCCCCAGGCCCGGCCCCTCCCGCCCGTGACCTTGAGGGACCCCTCCCCTCCCCCACCCCCCTCCATCCCGGGACCCCCCCCCCAAATCCCCCCCAAAAACCCCAAAATCCCCCCCGGGACCCCCTCCCCAAATCCCCCCCTCCCCTCCCCCACCCCCATCCCCATCACCTGCCGGGCCTGGGAACGCCGGGAATTCTGGGAATTTTGGGAATTCTGGGAATGCGGGGATGGAGGGGGGGGGAGGGGTGGCGGGGTGGGGGAGGGGAGGGGTCCCCGATTTTGGGGTGGGGGGGTGGGGGGGTGGGGGAGGGGTCGCTGCCGCCGCCGCCGCCGCCGCCGCTCCCGCCCGGAGCGCGCGACACCGCCCGCGCCCCTCCCCCACCCGCGCCCCTCCCCCACCAGCACCGGGACACGCCCCTCCCCCCCCTCCCCTCCCCAAAATTCCCAAAAAATTCCCAAAAAATTCCCAAAAAATTCCCAAAGCGGGATGAGGGGGATCGGGCAGCGTTATCCCAAATTTCCCCGTTATCCCGAATTTCCCCCTTATCCCAAAATTTCCCCTTATCCTGGAATTTCTGCTATCCCGGAATTCCCGTTATCCCAAATTTCCCCGTTATCCCGAATTTCCCCTCCATCCCGGAATTCCCATTACCCTGGAATGTCCTCGTTACCCCGGAATTCCCAATTTTTCTGTTATCCCAAATTTCCCTGATATCCCGAATTTCCCCTTATCCCAGAATTCCCGTTATCCTGGAATTTCTGCTATCCTGGAATTCCCAAATTTCCCCGTTATCCCGAATTTCCCCTCGATCCCAGAATTCCCATTACCCTGGAATGTCCTCGATATCCCGGAATTCCCATTATCCCAAATTTCCCCGTTATCCCGAATTTCCCCTCGATCCCAGAATTCCCATTACCCTGGAATGTCCTCGATATCCCGGAATTCCCATTATCCCAAATTTCCCTGCTATCCCGAATTTCCCCTCCATCCCAGAATTCCCATTATCCTGGAATTTCTGCTATCCTGACATTCCCGATTTTCCCCTTATCCCAGCACTCCCATGATCCCAGAATTCCTGTTATCCCAAAGTTCCCGTTTTTCTGCTATTCCTGTTAGCCCAGAATTCCCATTATTCTGATATTCCCAATTTTCCTGTTATCCCAGTTTCCCATTATCCCACTCCCAGTTATCCCAGTTTCCCATTATCCCAGCTCCCCATTATCCCAGTTATCCCAGAATTCCCATTATCCCAATTCCCCGTTATCCCAGTTATCTCAGTTCCCCATTATCCCAGTTATCCCAGTTTGTATCCCCATTATCCCAGTTATCCCAGTTTCCCCCCCATTATCCCAGTATCCCCATCATCCCAGTTATCCCAGTTTCCCCCCATCATCCCAGTTCCCCAGTTATCCCAGTTTCCCCCCCATTATCCCAGTTTCCCCCCACTATCCCAGTTCCCAATTATCCATTTCCCAATTATCCCAGTCTCCACATTATCCCAGTTATCCCAGTTCCCCATTATCCCAGTTTTCCCCCATTATCCCAGTTTCCCCAACATCCCAGTTCCCCATTATCCCAGTTATCCCAGTTCCCCCATTATCCCACTCTCCCCAGTAATCCCAGTATCCCCAATATCCCCATTATCCCAGTTTCCCCCCCGTTATCCCAGTTCCCAATTATCCATTTCCCAATTATCCTACTCCCCCCATTATCCCAGTTATCCCAGTTCCCCATTATCCCAGTTATCCCAGTTTCCCCATTATCCCAGTTTCCTCATTATCCCAGTTTCCCGCCATTATCCCAGTTTCCCCCCATTATCCCAGTTTTCCCAACATCCCAGTTCCCAATTATCCCAATTATCCCAGTTCCCCCATTATCCCAGTATCCCCATTATCCCAGTTACTTTCCCTGTTATCCCAGAATTCCCATTACCCCAGTTCCCCATTATCCCACTCTCCCAGTTCCCCCCATTATCCCAGTTTCCCCCTCCATCATCCCAGTTTCTCCCCATTATCCCAGTTCCCCCATTATCCCACTCTCCCCAGTTATCCCAGTTCCCCCCCATTATCCCAGTTCCCCCCATTATCCCATTTTTCCTGTTATCCCAGTCCCCCCCCCCCCTTTATCCTGTGCTTCCCAGTTATCCCAGTACCCCACGATGCCTGAGAGACTGGGATCCTATGGACTGGGATAAACTGGACTGGGTTATATGGAACTGGGATCCTATGGACTGGGATAAACTGGACTGGGTTATATGGAACTGGGATCCTATGGACTGGGATCCTATGGACTGGGTTATATGGAACTGGGATCCTATGGACTGGGATAAACTGGACTGGGTTATATGGAACTGGGATCCTATGGACTGGGATAAACTGGACTGGGTTATATGGAACTGGGATCCTATGGACTGGGATAAACTGGACTGGGTTATATGGAACTGGGATCCTATGGACTGGGATAAACTGGACTGGGATAGCCCAGACTGGGATCCTATGGACTGGGATAAACTGGACTGGGATAGCCCAGACTGGGATCCTATGGACTGGGATAAACTGGACTGGGTTATATGGAACTGGGATCCTATGGACTGGGATCCTATGGACTGGGTTATATGGAACTGGGATCCTATGGGCTGGGATAAACTGGACTGGGTTATATGGAACTGGGATCCTATGGACTGGGATAAACTGGACTGGGTTATATGGAACTGGGATCCTATGGACTGGGATAAACTGGACTGGGATAGCCCAGACTGGGATCCTATGGACTGGGATAAACTGGACTGGGATAGCCCAGACTGGGATCCTATGGACTGGGATAAACTGGACTGGGTTATATGGAACTGGGATCCTATGGACTGGGATAAACTGGACTGGGTTATATGGAACTGGGATCCTATGGGCTGGGATAAACTGGACTGGGTTATATGGAACTGGGATCCTATGGACTGGGATAAACTGGACTGGGTTATATGGAACTGGGATCCTATGGACTGGGATAAACTGGACTGGGTTATATGGAACTGGGATCCTATGGACTGGGATAAACTAGACTGGGATAGCCCAGACTGGGATCCTATGGACTGGGATAAACTGGACTGGGTTATACGGAACTGGGATCCTATGGACTGGGATAAACTGGACTGGGTTATATGGAACTGGGATCCTATGGACTGGGATAAACTGGACTGGGTTATATGGAACTGGGATCCTATGGACTGGGATAAACTGGACTGGGATAGCCCAGACTGGGATCCTATGGAGTGGGATAAACTGGACTGGGATAGCCCAGACTGGGATCCTATGGACTGGGATAAACTGGACTGGGATAGCCCAGACTGGGATCCTATGGACTGGGATAAACTGGACTGGGTTATATGGAACTGGGATCCTATGGACTGGGATAAACTGGACTGGGATAGCCCAGACTGGGATCCTATGGACTGGGATAAACTGGAACTGGGTTATATGGAACCGGGATCCTATGGAGTGGGATAAACTGGACTGGGATAATCTGGACTGGGATAAACTGGACTGGGATAAACTGGACTGGGATAAACTAGGGACTGGGACTGTATAAACTGGAACCCTGTGGAAGGGGATCCTATGGATTGCGATCATACAGACTGGGATAACCTGGACTGGGATTATATGGACTGGGATCAAATAGGGACTGGGACCGTGCGGACTGGGATAAACTGGACTGGGATTATATGGACTGGGATCAAATAGGGACTGGGACCGTACGGACTGGGATAAACTGGACTGGGATTATATGGACTGGGATCAAATAGGGACTGGGACCGTGCGGACTGGGATAAACTGGACTGGGATCCCACCAAACTGGGACCGGGACGGTAAAAACAGTGATCGCATGGAAGAGGCGGGATAACAGAGATCGATAAGGGCTGGAAATAGGAGGAGTGGGTGGGGATAGGGAGGAGGAGGAGGAGGAGTGAGAGGGGAGGAAGGAAGGAGGAGAAGGAGGGACGGTCAGGGAGGAGGAGGAGGGAGGGAAAGGGGAGGAAGGAAGGAGGAGAAGGAGGGACGGTCAGGGAGGAGGAGGAGGGAGGGAAAGGGAGGGGGAAAAAAGGAGAAGGAGGCGCGGAAAGAGAGAAGGACGGAGAGGCATGGAGGAGGAGGGATGGAAGAGGAGAAGGAGGTACGGATAGGGGGAAGGAGGAGGAGAGGGCATGGAAGAGGAGGAGCAGGATGAAGAGGAAGAGGAAGAGGAGGGCCAAAGGCGGATCCAGGCTGAGCAGACGGAACCACGCGCTCCAGCCCGGCCTGAATTGGCAGCCCCCACCTGTGGGATCATCGCCCCCCCCATCGCGCAGGTGAGCGGGGAGGGGGAGCTCGGCCCGGATATCCCGGGCGGTGCCTGGGTTGGGTTTTTGTGGGGATGTTCGGAGAATGAAGCAGCCCGAGGCTGAGCGGAAAAGGCCCCTCGGGGGGACATCGGGGGGTGCCGGTGGCGGCTGGCGGCAGAGGCAGCCTGGAGGAGCAGAGCCCTGTGTCCGCCAGGAGCCCAAAGTGGGGAGCGCAGAGAGGGGGGAGCGCCGCCATGGGCGGGAGCCTGAGGAGCCCGGAGAGGGGCAGGGGGGACTCCTTGGAGCCGCTGCAGCCCCGAGCAGAGAATGAGGGGAGAAGGGAGCCCGGGAGCCCGAACAGCCCCGGCATCCCGAGATGGGCAGAGCCGAGAGGGGGGAGTGCGTCCCCGGGGATGCACCGGGGGGATCCCCTTGTCCTGTGGCACGGAGGCAAATCCCATCCTGTCCTTGTCCTTCCTCCCCAGAGCAGGAGCTGAGCATGGAGAGCAGGGAGGACAAATCCCCGCGGCAGAACCTGGTGGAAGAGGCCGTTTGGAGCGGCTGCACGGCGCAGGAACCCGACGGGGAGGAAAAGCCCCGGAGATCCCGCACGAGGAGGGGCTGCAAACGCAGATCAGAGGGATGTGAGGGGGAAAGAGCCAGCCTGGGCCGGGAAGGCGACCAGAGATCGAGGCAGAGCTCGGAGCTGGTGCTGCATGAGCAGCTCCATGATGGGGAGAAGCCCCACAGGTGTGGGGAGTGTGGGAAGAGCTTCAGCTGGAGCTCCAGCTTGATCCTGCACCAGGTGATCCACACAGGAGAGCGGCCCTATGAGTGTGGGGAGTGTGGGATGAGCTTCAGGCGAAGCTCTCACCTGATCAGGCACCAGGTGATCCACACTGGGGAGAGACCCTACGAGTGTCCCCAGTGTGGGAAGAGCTTCAGCAGGAGCTCCGGCCTCATGGAGCACCAGAGGATCCACACTGGGGAGAGGCCCTACGAGTGTTCTGAGTGTGGGAAGGGGTTTAAGACCAGCTCCTATCTCCTCCTGCACTATCGGATTCACACTGAGGAGAGGCCCTTCCAATGCCCTGAGTGTGGGAAGGGATTCAGGGACAACTCCACCCTCGTACAGCATCAACGCATCCACACCACAGAGAGACCCCACGAGTGTGGGGAGTGTGGGAAGAGCTTCAGAAGGAGCTCCCACCTGATCAGCCATCAGATGATCCACACTGGGGTGAAGCCCTATGAGTGTGTTGAGTGTGGGAAGAGCTTCAGCCGCAGCTCCAGCCTGCTCCAGCATCGGAACATCCACACCGGGGAGAGGCCCTACAAGTGTGGGTATTGTGAGAAAAGCTTCAGCCACCATTCCACCCTGATCAGGCACCACATGATCCACACCGGGGAGAGGCCCTACGAGTGTTCCCAGTGTGGGAAGGGGTTCACGAGCAGCTCCCATCTCCTCCTGCACTATCGGATTCACACGGACGAGAGGCCCTTTCAATGCCCTGAGTGTGGGAAGGGATTCATGCACAACTCCCAACTCATCATCCACCGGCGCATCCACACTGGGGAGAGGCCCTACGAGTGTCCCCAGTGTGGGAAGAGCTTCTCCAGCAGCTCTCACTTGACCCAACATCAACGGAGGCACCACTGAGGGAAGCCCTGAGAGTGCCCTGATTTCAAAAAGAGCTTTGTGCCTTCTCCAGCTCCATCCCCCACTGGAGGAACCGCTTTGGGCACAGCTCTGTTCACCCACATTCCCTGTGATCCATGGTGGGAACACACCTGGCTGCTTCTCCTTTTGGTTTGGCCTAATTTTAATTCTCTTCTCCATCTCTTTGTGCTCCAAAAGGCAATACGGATTCATCCGTCATCTCAAAACGACTCAAATCACACCGAAAACAGCTCAATCCCACCACAAAACAAATCCGTCCCACACCAAACTCGATTCCAAAGGCACCAGGCCGAGACGGTGTCGGGAGCACACTGGGAGAAGTGGGATCCCAGTTGGGAGCGGTGGGATGGGGATTGTGTGGGGTTGGGTGTGTGGGATGATTCTGATAGCAAATAAAACTCTCAGACTTACTGCTTTCTGTCCCGTTCATGTTCAGTCCGTTGCAGTTCTGTTTGCAGAGCGCCGCCTCCCAGAGCGTCCCCTCAGAGTTGCCGCCCTTGGCCTGAGCCCGCCCCTTTCCCCTCACGGTTCCGCCCTTTCCCCGCCCCTTTCCCCTCACGGTTCCGCCCTTTCCCCGCCCCCTTTCCCCTCACGGTTCCCGCCCTTTCCCCGCCCCCTTTCCCCTCACGTTCCGCCCTTTCCCCGCCCCCTTTCCCCTCACGGTTCCTCCATCGTTCCCTTTCCCCTCACGGTTCCCCCCCTTTCCCCTCACGGTTCCTCCATCGTTCCCTTTCCCCTCACGGTTCGGCCTTCGGGAACGGAGGAGGAGGAGGGAGGGAGGAAGAAGCCGAGCGGCCGCAGCACAAGAGGAGAGGGAGAATCTCGTGGCCCTGGCGCTCCCTGGAGTGGCCGCAGCCCCGGGAGCATCGCCCCCCATGCCTCAGGTGCCCGGGGAGGGAGAGCTCGGCCCAAATATCCCGGGGGGTGCCCGGGTTTGGGGTTTGTTGGGGGGGATGTTTGCAGCTGGCAGGGCTCCAAAGCCGAACCGCAGATGGGCTTGGGGGGACATCGGGGGGTCCCCGGGAGGTGATTTTGGGGGGTCCGGGGGCCGGCAGTGGCTGCTCCCAGTGTGAGCCCCCTCACTCCCGGTCATTCCCTATGAAGATGGAATTTGCTTCCAGGAGGGACTGCGAGAGGGAGGCAGGTCAGGGAGGAGGAGGAGGAGAAGGGATGGAAGGGGAGGGATGGAAGAGGAGAAGGAGGTGGGGATGAGACAGAGGAGAAGGAGGGGAGATGGAAGAGGAGGAGCAGGATGAAGAGGAAGAGGAAGAGGAAGAGGAGGGCCAAAGGCGGATCCAGGCTGAGCAGACGGAACCACGCGCTCCAGCCCGGCCTGAATTGGCAGCCCCCACCTGTGGGATCATCGCCCCCCCCCATCGCGCAGGTGAGCGGGGAGGGGGAGCTCGGCCCGGATATCCCGGGCGGTGCCTGGGTTGGGTTTTTGTGGGGATGTTCGGAGAATGAAGCAGTCGGAGGCTGAGCGGAAAAGGCCCCTCGGGGGGACATCGGGGGGTGCCGGTGGCGGCTGGCGGCAGAGGCAGCCTGGAGGAGCAGAGCCCTGTGTGCCCCAGGAGCCCAAAGTGGGGAGCGCAGAGAGGGGGGAGCTCCGCCATGGGCGGGAGCCTGAGGAGCCCGGAGAGGGGCAGGGGGGACTCCTTGGAGCCGCTGCAGCCCCGAGCAGAGAATGAGGGGAGAAGGGAGACCGGGAGCCCGAACAGCCCCGGCATCCCGAGATGGGCAGAGCCGAGAGGGGGGAGTGCGTCCCCGGGGATGCACCGCGGGGATCCCCTTGCCCTGAGGCACGGAGGCAAATCCCATCCTGTCCTTGTCCTTCCTCCCCAGAGCAGGAGCTGAGCATGGAGAGCAGGGAGGACAAATCCCCGCGGCAGAACCTGGTGGAAGAGGCCGTTTGGAGCGGCTGCACGGCGCAGGAACCCGACGGGGAGGAAAAGCCCCGGAGATCCCGCACGAGGAGGGGCTGCAAACGCAGATCAGAGGGATGTGAGGGGGAAGGAGCCAGCCTGGGCCGGGAAGGCGGCCGGAGATCGAGGCAGAGCTCGGAGCTGGTGCTGCATGAGCAGCTCCATGATGGGGAGAAGCCCCACAGGTGTGGGGAGTGTGGGAAGAGCTTCAGCTGGAGCTCCAGCTTGATCCTGCACCAGGTGATCCACACAGGGGAGCGGCCCTATGAGTGTGGGGAGTGTGGGATGAGCTTCAGGCGAAGCTCTCACCTGATCAGGCACCAGGTGATCCACACTGGGGAGAGACCCTATGAGTGTCCCCAGTGTGGGAAGAGCTTCAGCAGGAGCTCCGGCCTCATGGAGCACCAGAGGATCCACACTGGAGAGAGGCCCTACGAGTGTGGGGAGTGTGGGAGGAGGTTCAGCCACCATTCTGCCCTGACTGTGCACCTAAAGATCCACACCGGGGAGAGGCCCTACGAGTGTTCTGAGTGTGGGAAGGGGTTTAAGACCAGCTCCTATCTCCTCCTGCACTATCGGATTCACACTGAGGAGAGGCCCTTCCAATGCCCTGAGTGTGGGAAGGGATTCAGGGACAACTCCACCCTCGTACAGCATCAACGCATCCACACCACGGAGAGACCCCACGAGTGTGGGGAGTGTGGGAAGAGCTTCAGAAGGAGCTCCCACCTGATCAGCCATCAGATGATCCACACTGGGGTGAAGCCCTATGAGTGTGTTGAGTGTGGGAAGAGCTTCAGCCGCAGCTCCAGCCTGCTCCAGCATCGGAACATCCACACTGGGGAGAGGCCCTACAAGTGTGGGTATTGTGAGAAAAGCTTCAGCCACCATTCCACCCTGATCAGGCACCACATGATCCACACCGGGGAGAGGCCCTACGAGTGTTCTGAGTGTGGGAAGGGGTTCAGGAGCAGCTCCCATCTCCTCCTGCACTATCGGATTCACACGGATGAGAGGCCTTTCCAGTGCCCCGAGTGTGGGAAGGGATTCATGCACAACTCCCAACTCATCATCCACCGGCGCATCCACACCGGGGAGAGGCCCTACGAGTGTCCCCAGTGTGGGAAGAGCTTCTCCAGCAGCTCTCACTTGACCCAACATCAACGGAGGCACCACTAAGGGAAGCCCTGAGAGTGCCCTGATTTCAAAAAGAGCTTTGTGCCTTCTCCAGCTCCATCCCCCACTGGAGGAACCACTTTGGAGACAGCTCTGTTCACCCACATTCCCTGTGATCCATGGTGGGAACACACCTGGCTGCTTCTCCTTTTGGTTTGGCCTAAGTTTAATTCTCTTCTCCATCTCTTTGCGCTCCAAAAGGCAATATGGATTCATCTGTCCTCTCAAAACGACTCAAATCACACTGAAAACAGCTCAATCCCACCACAAAACAAATCCGTCCCACACCAAACTCGATTCCAAAGGCACCAGGCCGAGACGGTGTCGGGAGCACACTGGGAGAAGTGGGATCCCAGTTGGGAGCGGTGGGATGGGGATTGTGTGGGGCTGGGTGTGTGGGATGTATCTGATAGCAAATAAAACTCTCAGACTTACTGCTTTGTGTCCCGTTCATGTTCAGTCCGTTGCAGTTCTGTTTGCAGAGCGCCGCCTCCCAGAGCGTCCCCTCAGAGTTGCCGCCCTTGGCCTGAGCCCGCCCCTTTCCCCTCACGGTTCCCGCCCTTGGCCTGAGCCCGCCCCTTTCCCCTCACGGTTCCGCCCTTGGCCTGAGCCCGCCCCTTTCCCCTCACAGTTCCGCCCTTTCCCCGCCCCTTTCCCCTCACGGTTCCCGCCCTTTCCCCGCCCCTTTCCCCTCACGGTTCCGCCCTTTCCCCGCCCCTTTCCCCTTACGGTTCCGCCCTTTCCCCGCCCCTTTCCCCTCACGGTCCCGCCCTTTCCCCGCCCCTTTCCCCTCACGGTCCCGCCCTTTCCCCGCCCCTTTCCTCTCACTGTTCCGCCGTTTCCCCGCCCCCTTTCCCCTCACGGTTCCCGCCCTTTCCCCGCCCCTTTCCCCTCACGGTTCCGCCCTTTTCCCGCCCCTTTTCCCCTCACGGTTCCCGCCCTTTCCCCGCCCCTTTCCCCTCACGGTTCCGCCGTTTCCCCGCCCCCTTTCCCCTCACGGTTCCCGCCCTTTCCCCGCCCCCTTTCCCCTCACGGTTCCCGCCCTTTCCCCTCACGGTTCCTCCATCGTTCCCTTTCCCCTCACGGTTCCCCCCATTCCTCGTTCCCTTTCCCCTCACGGTTCGGCCTTCGGGAACGGAGAAGGAGGAGGAGGGAGGGAGGAACAAGCCGAGCGGCCGCAGCACAAGAGGAGAGGGAGAATCTCGTGGTCCTGGCGCTCCCTGGAGTGGCCGCAGCCCCGGGAGCATCGCCCCCCATCCCGCAGGTGCCCGGGGAGGGGGAGCTCGGCCCAAATATCCCGGGGGGTGCCTGGGTTTGGGGTTTGTTGGGGGGATGTTTGCAGATGGGTGGGCTCCAAAGCCGAACAGCAGATGGGCTTGGGGGGATATCGGGGGGTCCCCGGGAGGTGATTTTGGGGGGTCCGGGGGCCGGCAGTGGCTGCTCCCAGTGTGAGCCCCCTCACTCCCGGTCATTCCCTATGAAGATGGAATTTGCTTCCAGGAGGGACTGCGAGAGGGAGGCGGGTCAGGGAGGAGGAGGAGGAGAAGGGATGGAAGGGGAGGGATGGAAGAGGAGAAGGAGGTGGGGATAAGACAGAGGAGGAGGAGGAGGAGGGAGATGGGAGAGGAGGAGCGGGATGAAGAGGAAGAGGAAGAGGAAGAGGAGGGCCAAAGGCGGATCCAGGCTGAGCAGACGGAACCACGCGCTCCAGCCCGACCTGAATTGGCAGCCCCCACCTGTGGGATCATCGCCCCCCCCATCGCGCAGGTGAGCGGGGAGGGGGAGCTCGGCCCGGATATCCCGGGCGGTGCCTGGGTTGGGTTTTTGTGGGGATGTTCGGAGAATGAAGCAGTCGGAGGCTGAGCGGAAAAGGCCCCTCGGGGGGACATCGGGGGGTGCCGGTGGCGGCTGGCGGCAGAGGCAGCCTGGAGGAGCAGAGCCCTGTGTCCGCCAGGAGCCCAAAGTGGGGAGCGCAGAGAGGGGGGAGCGCCGCCATGGGCGGGAGCCTGAGGAGCCCGGAGAGGGGCAGGGGGGACTCCTTGGAGCCGCTGCAGCCCCGAGCAGAGAATGAGGGGAGAAGGGAGCCCGGGAGCCCGAACAGCCCCGGCATCCCGAGATGGGCAGAGCCGAGAGGGGGGAGCTTTTGGGATTGCTGGGACTGCCAGCAGCCTGGGCAGGGCGGGCACCGAGGAGAAGGGGGACCCCCAATCCAAGGGTGACCCCCAGCAGCTGGGACAGGGGGGAACCCCAAACACCAGAGGGGAGGGACCAGGGATGGGGAACACCTGGGAGGCTTTTTAGGGCTGAATCTTGGTGTTTGGGAGGTTCTTACAG
Organism: Fringilla coelebs; assembly: GCF_963513975.1. Classification (NCBI taxonomy): domain Eukaryota; kingdom Metazoa; phylum Chordata; class Aves; order Passeriformes; family Fringillidae; genus Fringilla; species Fringilla coelebs. Next base: position 11,245 of record NW_028167585.1, on the reverse strand, counting down.
AGCCCACATGTCTGGGGACTGTAGAGATGGACTCGGGCAGAGGGACCTTCAAACTCAGCGTGCTCATCCCTTGTTTTCCCCAAACCAGGATTTCCCAATCCCTGTGAGGCTGTGAGGAAGAGGAAGATGTCCCAGGACACTGAGGCAGGTGAGGAGGAAGTCAGTGCCTCTGGGAATGCTTAAAATCAGAGGGTTTTGGGAAAGCTGCAAAAGAAAAGCCTCAGAGACAGTAGAACTGTGATTAGAGCTATGCAGCAGCCATAAGATTGCTCAGCAGGAAAATTATATAAGAAGTAGAATGTAAAGAGAAATAGAGCAGTGGTCTGTGCATTAATGCTCATCTAGAATAACTCCCTAACCTGCAGAAAAGTAAATCTAGCAAATTGATGGCAAGTTCCAAGGTTAATAGTGGAGCTGAGTGCATTAAGGCTTACAAGCAGGATTGTATTTGAAATAAGCCAGTTTTAAGCAAGTTTTAAACTCAGTGCATTAAGGCTTACAAGCAGGATTGTATTTGAAATAAGCCAGTTTTAAGCAAGTTTTAAGCTCAGTGCATTAAGGCTTACAAGCAGGATTGTATTTGAAATAAGCAAGTTTAAAGCAAGTTTTAAGCTCAGTGCATTAAGGCTTACAAGCAGGATTGTATTTGAAATAAGCCAGTTTTAACCGAAGGTACGTGTGCTTAGAGTGCTTGGATAGAACCACTGTCAATGTGCTTTTGCTTTGTGTGATTGGTCAAAAACCTTTTAAAGTAAGATTGGAGATTTAAGTTCTTTGTCTGCTCCCTGGTGTGTGAGCTGCTGGCATCTTCCCATGGTCATAACCATGAAATGAGAGCCATGCTGGAAAATGAAACAGCTCAGGACGGGTTCCTGTGTGTGATCTGTGCACAGCCCCGAGCTGGCCATGAGAGCCCCTCTCCCCTCTGTGCCAGCCCTGGGGGGATCCCCTTGCCCTGTGGCACGGAGGCAAATCCCATCCTGTCCTTGTCCTTCCTCCCCAGAGCAGGAGCTGAGCATGGAGAGCAGGGAGGACAAATCCCCGCGGCAGAACCTGGTGGAAGAGGCCGTTTGGAGCGGCTGCACGGCGCAGGAACCCGACGGGGAGGAAAAGCCCCGGAGATCCCGCACGAGGAGGGGCTGCAAACGCAGATCAGAGGGATGTGAGGGGGAAAGAGCCAGCCTGGGCCGGGAAGGCGGCCGGAGATCGAGGCAGAGCTCGGAGCTGGTGCTGCATGAGCAGCTCCATGATGGGGAGAAGCCCCACAGGTGTGGGGAGTGTGGGAAGAGCTTCAGGTGGAAATCACACCTGATCAATCACCAGATGATCCACAGAGGGGAAAAGCCCTACGAATGTGGGGAGTGTGGGAAGAGTTTCAGGTGGAACTCCAAGCTCGTGGAGCATCAGATCATTCACACCGATCAACGGCCCTACGAGTGTGGGGAGTGTGGGAAAAGCTTCAGCTTCAGCTCCAGCCTGATCAAGCACCGGAAAATCCACACTGGGGAGAGGCCCCACGAGTGTGGGGAGTGTGGGAAGAGCTTCAGGACCAGCACCCACCTGATCAGCCACCAGATGAGCCACACTGGGGAGAAGCCCTACAAGTGTGGGGAGTGTGGGCAGAGCTTCAGTCGAAGGTCCAACCTCATCAGGCACCAGGTGATCCACACTGGGCAGAAACCCTACGAGTGTGGGGAGTGTGGGAAGAGCTTCAGGTGGAGCTCAGACCTCGTCAAACACCAGGTGATCCACACTGGGGAGAGGCCCCACGAGTGTGGGGAGTGTGGGAAGAACTTCAGCTGCAGCTCCCACCTGACCCTGCACCAGAGGATCCACACTGGGGAGAGACCCTACGAGTGTGGGGAGTGTGGGAAAAGCTTCAGCTGCAACTCCAGCCTGATCAAACACCAGAGGATCCACACTGGGGAGAGACCCTACGAGTGTGAGTGTGGCAAAAGCTTCAGCCAGAGCTCTGACCTGATCAAACACCAGAGGATCCACACTGGGGAGCGGCCCTACAAGTGTGGGGAGTGTGGGAAGAGCTTTAGGTCGAGCTCTGACCTGATCAAACACCAGAGGATCCACACTGGGGAAAGACCCTACGAGTGTGGGGAGTGTGGGAAGAGCTTTAGGGACCACGACACCCTGATGAGACACCGAAAAATCCACACCAGGGAGAAACCCTACGAGTGTGGGGAGTGTGGGAAGAGCTTTGGCTTCAACTCCCACCTCCTCCTGCACTCCCTCAGTCACAGGGAGGAGAGGCCCTTCTGCTGCCCCGACTGCGGGAAGGGATTCAAGTACAACTCCCAGCTGGTCGTGCACCGGAGGATCCACACCGGGGAGAGGCCCCACGAGTGTGGGGAGTGTGGGAAGAGCTTCTCACAGAGCTCTCACCTGAGCAGACACCGCTGCAGCCAGCGGGGAGGGAAGCCCTGAGAGCATCACCAGTGTGGGAAGAGCTTCAGGTGGGGCTTTGACCTCATCAAACACCAGAGGATCCACGCTGGGGAAAGACCCCACGAGTGTCCCCGGTGTGGGAAGAGCTTCAGGTGGGGCTCTGACCTGATCAAACACCAGAGGATCCACACTGGAGAACGTCCCTACAAGTGTGGGGAGTGTGGGAAGAACTTCTCAGAGCTCCAACTTGACCAGACACCGATGCAGCTGCTGATGAGGGAAGCCCTGAGAGTGTCCCAAGTGTGGGAAGAGCTTTAGGTCGAGCTCTGACCTGATCAAACACCGGAGGATCCACACCAGGGAGAAACCCTACGAGTGTCCCCAGTGTGGGAAGAGCTTCTCCAGCAGTTCTCACTTGACCCAACACCAGCTGAGGCACCACTAAGGGAAGCCCTGAGAGTGCCCTGATTTCAAAAAGAGCTCTGTGCCTTCTCCAGCTCCATCCCCCACTGGAAAAACCACTTTGGACACAGCTCTGTTCACCCACATTCCCTGTGATCCATGGTGGGAACTCACCTGGCTGCTTCTCCTTTTGGTTTGGCCTGAATTTTTTTATCTTCTCCCCGTCATTCCTCTCCAAAAGGCAGGAGGGATCGTTCTGTCACCTCAAAATCATTCAAGCACCACAAAAAACAGCTCAGTTTTAACTGAAAATGGCCAATCCCACCTCAAAATAAAAAATCTGCCTCTTCACCAGCTCGAATCCACAGCCAGCAGAGTGAGATGGGGTTGGGAGGAGAGGGGAGAAGGGGGATCCCCAATTTGGAGGGGTGGGATGGGGGGAAGGGGGATCCCAAATTTGGAGGGGAGAAGGGGGATCCCCAATTTGGAGGGGAGAAAGGGGATCCCCAAATTTGGAGGGGTGGGATGGGGAGAAGGGGGATCCCCAAATTTGGAGGGGAGAAGGGGGATCCCCAAATTTGGAGGGGTGGGGTGGGGAGAAGAGGGATCCCCAATTTGGACCAGTAAGATGGAGAGAAGAGGGATCCCCAATTTGGACCAGTAAGATGGAGAGAAGAGGGATCCCCAATTTGGAGGGGTGGGATGGGGAGAAGGGGGATCCCCAATTTGGAGGGGAGAAGGGGGATCCCCAAATTTGGAGGGGTGGGATGGGGAGAAGGGGGATCCCCAATTTTGGAGGGGTGGGATGGGGAGAAGGGGGATCCCCAATTTGGAGGGGAGAAGGGGGATCCCCAATTTGGAGGGGTGGGATGGGGAGAAGGGGGATCCCCAATTTGGAGGGGAGAAGGGGGATCCTCAAATTTGGAGGGGTGGGATGGGGAGAAATGGGATCCCCAATTTGGAGGGGTGGGATGGGGAGAAGGGGGATCCCCAATTTGGAGGGGTGGGATTAACCCTGCACTGATTTAATTGCCCCCTCCCCCGATTTAATTGACTCCTCCCCTGATTTAATTGTCCCCTCCCCTGATTTAATTGTCCCCTCCCCGATTTAATTGTCCCCTCCCCTGATTTAATTGCCCCTCCCCTGATTTAATTGACCCCTCCCCTGATTTAATTGACTCCTTCCCTGATTTAATTGCCCCTCCCCTGATTTAATTGACTCTGCCCTTATCAAATAGGGACTGGGATCAAATAGGGACTGGGATCTCCCAGTCCCTCCCACTCCCTTCCAGTCTCTCCCAGTTCCCTCCCAGTCCATCCCAGTCCCTCCCAGTCCATTCCCAGTCCATCCCAGTCCCTCCCAGTCCATCCCAGTCCCTCCCAGTCCCTCCCAGTCCATCCCAATCCCCTCCCAGTCCATCCCAATCCCCTCCTATTCCATTCCTATTCCATTCCAGTCCCCCCCAGTCCATCCCAGTCTCGCCCAGTCCCTCCCAGTCCATCCCAGTAACTCCCAGTTCCCCCAGTTCCGCAATTTCAAGATCATTTACCGTCGCTACGTCGGCTCCAGCCCCTCCCACTCCCTCCCAGTCCATCCCAGTCCCTCCCAGTCCCTCCCAGTCCCTCGCACTCCCTTCCAGTCTCTCCCAGTCCCTCCCAGTTCCCTCCCAGTTCAATCCCAGTCCCTCCCAGTCCCTCCCAGTTTCCTCCCAGTTCGATCCCGGTTCCCACCCAGTCCCTCCCAGTCCATCCCAGTTCCCTCCCAATTCCCTCCCAGTCCCCCCCACTCCTTCCCAGTCCATCCCAGTCCCCTTCCAGTCCATCCCAGTCCCTCCCAGTCCCTCCCAGTAACTCCCAGTTCCCCCAGTTTCGCAATTTCAAGATCATTTACCGTCACTACGCCGGCTCCAGCCCCTCCCAGTCCCTCCCAGTCCCTCCCAGTTCCCCCCCACTCCTTCCCAGTCCCTCCCAGTCCATCTCAGTCCCCTCCCAGTCCCTCCCAGCCCCTCCCAGTTCCCTCCCAGTCCATCCCAGTCCCTTCCCAGTCCCTTCCCAGTCCCTCCCAGTCCCTCCCAGTCCATCCCAGTAACTCCCAGTTCCCCCAGTTCCGCAATTTCAAGATCATTTACCGTCGCTACGCTGGCTCCAGTCCCTCCCAGTCCCTCCCAGTTCAATTCCAGTTCCTTCCCAGTCCCCTCCCAGTCCCCCCCAGTCCATCCCAGTGACTCCCAGTCCATCCCAGTCCCTCGCACTCCCTTCCAGTCTCTCCCAGTCCCTCCCAGTTCCATCCCAGTCCCTCCCAGTTCTCTCCCAGTCCATCCCAGTCCCTCCCAGTAACTCCCAGTTCCCCCAGTTCCGCAATTTCAAGATCATTTACCGTCGCTACGCCGGCTCCAGTCCCTCCCACTCCCACCCAGTCCCTCCCAGTTCCCTCCCAGTTCCCTCCCAGTCCCCCCGACTCCTTCCCAGTCCCTCCCAGTCCCCCCCAGTTCCCTCCCAGTCCCTCCCAGTCCATCCCAGTCCCCTCCCAGTCCCCTCCCAGTTCCCTCCCAGTCCCCTCCCAGTCCCTTCCAGTCCCTCTCAGTCTCGCCCAGTCCCTCCCAGTCCATCCCAATTCCCCCCAGTCCCCTCCCAGTCCCTTCCCAGTTCCATCCCAGTCCCATCCCAGTCCCTCCCAGTCCCTCCCAGTCCATCCCAGTCCATCCCAGTCCCTCCCAGTAACTCCCAGTTCCCCCAGTTCCGCAATTTCAAGATCATTTACCGTCGCTACGCCGGCTCCAGTCCCTCCCAGTCCCTCCCAGTCCCTCCCAGTCCATCCCAGTCCCTCCCAGTTCCCTCCCAGTCCCCTCCCAGTCCATCCCAGTCCCTCCCAGTTCCCTCCCAATCCCCTCCCAGTCCCCCCCACTCCTTCCCAGTCCCTCCCAGTCCCCTCCCAGTCCTTCCCAGTCCCTCCCAGTCCCCTCCCAGTCCCTCCCAGTCCCGCCCAGTCCCGCCCGGGGGCGCGGCCAAAACTCCTCGGAGCGATCGCGGAGCTCCCGGAGCGCTCCCGGTCCCGGTCCCGGTCCTGATTCCGATCCCGGTCCCGATCCCGGTCCCGATCCCGATCTCGATCCCGATCCCGATCCCGGTCCCGGTTCGATCCGGTTCGATCCGGTTCGGTTCGGTTCGGTTCACGGCCAGGGGATGAAGATCGCGATCTTCGGAGCCACCGGCAGAACCGGGCGGGTGACGCTGCCGCTGGCGCTGGAGCAGGGTACGGACACCCCAAAAACGGGCGCGGGGACACCCCAAAAACGGGCACGGGGACCCCAAAACGGGCACGGGGACCCCAAAATTTGGGGGGATTTGGGGAGATTTGGGACCCCAAAACCTAGGAATGGGGAGATCCCAAAACGGGCACGGGGACCCCAAAATTTGGGGGGATTTGGGACCCCAAAAACCGGGAATGGAGGGATCTCAAAATGGGCACGGGGACCCCAAAATTTGGGGGGATTTGTGGAGATTTGGGACCCCAAAAACCGGGAACGGAGGGACTCCAAAAATAGGTACGGGACACCCCAAAAACGGGCGCGGGGACCCCCAAAATGGGCACGGGGACCCCAAAATTTGGGGGAATTTGGGACCCCAAAAACCGGGAATGGAGGGAGATCCCAAAACGGGCAGAGGGAACCCAAAAACGGGCACGGGGACCCCAAAATTTGGGGGAATTTGGGACCCCAAAATGGGCACGGGGACCCCAAAATTTGGGGGGATTTGGGACCCCCAAAAACCGGGAATGGAGGGACCCCAAAACGGGCACGGGGACCCCTAAAACGGGCACGGGGACCCCAAAACGGGCACGGGGACCCCAAAATTTGGGGGAATTTGGGACCCCAAAAACCGGGAATGGAGGGAGATCCCAAAACGGGCACAGGAACCCCAAAAATGGGCAGGGGGACCCCAAAAATGGGCAGGGAGACCCCAAAAATGGGCACGAGGACCCCAAAATTTGGGGGGATTTGGGATCCCAAAAACCGGGAATGGGGAGATCCCAAAACGGGCACAGGGAACCCCAAAAATGGGCAGGGGGACCCCAAAATGGGCATGGGGACCCCAAAAATGGGCACGAGGACCCCAAAATTTAGGGGGGATTTGGGACCCCAAAAACCAGGAATGGGGAGAGATCCCAAAATGGACACAGTAACCCCCAAAAATGAGCACGGGGACCCCAAAAATGGGCACCGGGACCCCAAAATGGGCACGGGCACCCCCAAAAATGGGCACAGGGACCCCAAAAATGGGCACGAGGACCCCAAAATTTGGGGGAATTTGGGACCCCAAAAACCGGGAGTGGAGAGACCCCTAAAATGGGCATGGGGACCCCAAAAATGGGAGCGGGGTCCCCAAAATTTGGGGGAATTTGGGACCCCAAAAACCGGGAATGGGGAGATCCCAAAATGGGCACGGGGACCCCAAAAATCCGCACGGGGACCCCAAAATTTGGTGGAATTTGGGACCCCAAAAACCGGGAACGGAGGGAGATCCCAAAATGGACACGGAGACCCCAAAAATGGGCACGGGGACCCCAAAATTTGGGGGGAATTTGGGACCCCAAAAACCGGGAATGGAGGGAGATCCCAAAACGGGCACGGGGACCCCAAAAATGGGCACGGGGACCCCAAAATTTGGGATTTTTGGGAGGAATTTGGGGTTCCCAAACAGGGAAATGGGGACCCCTAAATGAGGGGAATTTTGGGGGGATTGAGGATCCTAAAAATGAGGACGGGGTAAATTGGGGGGACCCCAAAATTGGGGAAAATTGGGGGAACAGGGGGACCCCAAAACGGGAAATAGGGGGAAATTGGGGGACCCCAAAAATGGGCACGGGGACCCCAAAATTTGGGGGGATTTGGGGGATCCCAAAAAGGGGAAAGGGGAGAATTTGGGGGACCCCAAAAGAAGAAAATTTTGGGGATGGGGGGGACCCCAAAATGAGGAATTTGGGGAAGTGGGGGAGTCACGAGGAATTGGGGAAGTCCCGGGAAATTCGGGGTCACCGGGGGTCACCCCGGTTTGGGGAAGTTGTTGGAATTTGGGGTCACCGGAGTTCGGGGTCGCTGGAATTTGGGGGGGCCCTGGGGAATTTGGGGTCACGGGGGTTTGGGGTCCTTTGGAATTTTGGGGGGGTCTCTGGGAATTTGGGGTTCCCCAGGAATTTGGGGTCCTTTGGAATTTGGGGTCCCCTGGAATTTGGGATTCCTTTGGAATTTGGGGTTCCCTAAAATTGGGGAGGATCCCAAAAATTTGGGGGGTCCCCTGGAATTTGGGGTCCTTTGGAATTTGGGGTTCCCTGAAATTGGGGAGGATCCCAAAAATTTGGGGGGTCCCCGAGAATTTGGGGTCACCTGGAATTTGGGGTCCCGAGAATTTGGGGTCCCCAGGAATTTGGGGTCCCCTGGAATTTGGGGTCCTTTGGAATTTGGGGTTCCCAGGAATTTGGGGGTTCCCTGAAATTGGGGAGGATCCCAGAAATTTGGGGTCCCCGGGATTTGGGGGATCACAAAAATTTGGGGGAGTCCCCGGGAATTTGGGGTTCCTTTGGAATTTGGGGTTCCCTGAAATTGGGGAGGATCCCAAAAATTTGGGGTTCCTTTGGAATTTGGGGTTCCCTGAAATTGGGGAGGATCCCAAAAATTTGGGGTTCCCGGGATTTGGGGTTCCCTGAAATTGGAGAGGATCCCAAAAATTTGGGGGTCCCAGGAATTTGAGGTCCCCTGGAATTTGGGGTCCCCAGGAATTTGGGGTTCCTTGAAATTGGGGAGGATCCCAAAAATTTGGGGGGGTCCCCAGGAATTTGGGGGGTCCCTGGAATTTGGGGTCCCCTGGAATTTGGGGTCTTTTGGGATTTGGGGTTCCCTGAAATTGGGGAGGATCCCAAAAATTTGGGGTCCCCGGGATTTGGGGGATCACAAAAATTTGGGGGAGTCCCCGGGAATTTGGGGATTCCTTTGGAATTTGGGGTTCCCTGAAACTGGGGAGGATCCCAGAAATTTGGGGATCCCCTGGAATTTGGGGGTCCCCTGGAATTTGGGGTCCTTTGGAATTTGGGGTTCCCTGAAATTGGGGAGGATCCCAAAAATTTGGGGTTCCCAGGAATTTGGGGTCCCTTTGGAATTTGGGATTCCCTGAAATTGGGGAGGATCCCAAAAATTTGGGGGGTCCCCAGGAATTTGGGGGGTCCCAGGAATTTGGGGTTCCCTGAAATTGGGGAGGATCCCAAAAATTTGGGGGGTCCCCTGGAATTTGGGGTTCCCTGAAATTGGGGAGGATCCCAAGAATTTGGGGGTCCCCTGGAATTTAGGGGGGTCCCAGGAATTTGGGGTCCTTTGGAATTTGGGGTTCCCTGAAATTGGGGAGGATCCCAAAAATTTGGGGGGTCCCCTGGAATTTGGGTTCCCCTGGAATTTGGGGGTCCCTGAAATTGGGGAGGATCCCAAAAATTTGGGGGTTCCTTTTGGAATTTTGGGGTTCCTTTAGGAATTTTGGGCTTCCCTGAGAATTTGGGGTTCTCTGGAATTTTGGGGGGGGGATCCCCTGGGAACTGAGAGTTTTTTTGGGGGGGTCTCTGACTTTTGGGGTCCCCCTGACTTTTGGGGGATCCCTGAGAATTTGGGTCCAATTCCGACGGTTTTGGGGCTCCCTGAGTTTTGGGGGATGCTGATAAGGCTTATCAGGGGTTTGGGGGGGCTGGGCGGGGTTTTGGGGGGGCTGGGAAGGGTTTGGGGGGGCTCTGATAAAGCCCGGGGGGGGTTGGGTGGAGTTTTGGGGGGCCCTGATAAAAAATGGGGGGGGGGCAAAGGGGGTGGGGGGGATTTTGGGGGGTCCTGGGTGGATTTTGGGGGTCCTGGGGAGGATTTGGGGGATCGGGGGGGATTTTGGGGGGTCCTAGGTGGATTTTGGGGGGTCCTGGGTGGATTTTGGGGGGTCCTGGAGGAATTTTGGGGGGTCCTGAGGAGATTTTGGGGGTCCTGAGGGGATTTTGGGGGGCCCTGGGGAGGATTTGGGGCGTCCTGGGTGGATTTTTGGGGGATCCTGGGTGGATTTTGGAGGGTCCTGGGTGGATTTTGGGGGTCCTGGGGAGGGTTTGGGGGGTCCTGGGTGGATTTTGGGGTCCCCTGAGGGGATTTTGGGGGGTCCTGAGGGGATTTTGGGGGATCCTGGAGGGATTTCGGGGGTCCTGGGGGGATTTTGGGGGATCCTGAGGGGATTTTGGGGATCCTGGTGGTTTTTTGGGGTGTCCCAGCTGTTCTTTGGGGGGGTCCTGAGGGGATTTTGGGGATCCTGAGGGGATTTTGGCGGGTCCTGGGTGGATTTTGGGGGCTCCTGGGGATTTTTGGGGTGTCCCAGGTGGTCTTTGGGGGGTCCTGAGGGGATTTTGGGGGTCCTGGGTGGATTTTGGGGGATCCTGGGTGGATTTGGGGGATCCTGGTGGTTTTTTGGGGTGTCCCAGGTGTTTTTTTGGGGGATCCTGGGGGGATTTTGGGGATCCTGGGTGGATTTTGGGGGTCCTGGGTGGATTTTGGGGGATCCTGGTGTTTTTCTGGGGGGATCCTGGTGTTTTTTGGGGTGTCCCAGCTGTTCTTTGGGGGGGTCCTGGGTGGATTTTCGGGGATCCTGAGTAGATTTTAGGGGATCCTGGGTGGATTTTGGGGGATCCTGGGTGGATTTTGGGGGATCCTGAGGGGATTTTGGGGATCCTGAGAGGATTTGGGGGATCCTGGGTGGATTTGGGGGATCCTGGTGTTTTTTTGGGGGATCCTGAGTGGATTTTGGGGGGTCCTGGAGGATTTTTGGGGGTTCCAGGTGGTCTTTGGGGGGTCCTGGGTTTTTTGGGGGGGTCCTGGGGATGTTTTGGGGTCCTGAGGGGATTTTGGGGGGTCCTGGGGGGGTTTGGGGGATCCTGAGGGGATTTTGGGGGGTCCTGGAGGGATTTTGGGGGTCCTGGGCATGTTTTGGGGGGGTCCTGGGGGATTTGGGGGATCCTGGGGAGGGTTTGGGGGGTCCTGAGGGGATTTTGGGGGATCCTGGGGAGGATTTTGGGGGTCCTGGAGGGTCCTGGAGGGATTTGGGGGGTCCTGGGACGAATTTGGGGCACCCTGGGGGGATCCTGAGGGGATTTTGGGGGATCCTGGGTGGATTTTGGGGGATACTGGGGGGATTTTGGGGGATCCTGAGTGGATTTGGGGGATCCTGGTGTTTTTTTGGGGTGTCCCAGGTGTTCTTTGGGGGGATCCTGAGGGGATTTTGGGGGGTCCTGGGTGGATTTTGGGGGGTCCTGGAGGAATTCTGGGGGGTCCTGAGGGGATTTTGGGGGATCCTGAGGGGATTTTGGGGATCCTGGGGGGATTTTGGGGGATCCTGGGGGGATTTTGGGGGGTCCTGGGGGGATTTTGGGGGATCCTGG
>NW_028167586.1:0-78000 GCF_963513975.1 Fringilla coelebs | reverse complement strand
TTCTTGCGAGGCAAACAGCAGAAGCGGCCAGTTTCTGTTGATGCATATTTTGTGCAGCCGTCAGCTTTGGCAAGTGCTTTGGAGCCTGGAGTGGGGTTTCAGTTGCAAGCCGTTGACTGCTGTCTTGTGTTGCTCGGAAGAGGTCATCTAGAAATGGTGCATGCTGTATCTGAGGTCAACTGGGCACCTTTGTAGTTGGGGAGCTGCATAGGCCAAAAGGACGCAGAGCTAACGATCCTGAGCAGCTGAAGATGAGACAGTGTGTAGCCAGGTGGCCAAGAAGGCCAAGGGCATCTTGTCTTGTGTCAGCAGCAGAGGGGCAGCAGGAGCAGGGCAGTGAGCGTCGCCCTGTGCTGGGCAGCGCTGCGGCCACAGCTGGAGGGCTGTGTGCAGCTGTGGGCCCTGTGACACAGAAAGGGATTGAGGGGCTGGGGCGTGTGCAGGGACGGCCACGGGAGCTGGGCAAGAGGGTAGAGCACACGGCGAGTGAGGAGGTGCTGGGGAGGCTTTTGCCTGGACAATGGGAAGCTCTTGAGGGACCTTCAGTGGGACTTCCATCAATCCCTGCGTGACAGTGCTCAGCAGAAGGGCTGTTTCACCAGCAAACATACCATCACTGCATCCGAGTGCTTTAGGCACTGGAGTGGGTGACACTTGCATCTTGTGGTTTGTTGGCTCCTTGGTCTGTTGCGTTGCAAGGAGGAGAAGGCCTGTTCATTGTCCTCCACTTCTAGCAAGGAAAGGTGCTTCTGCACAAGGTTTCCTGCCCTTTTCCAGGTGTGGATTGGGATCCTGATCCTGTTTGAGTTTTCCACATCTGCAGCAGCATGAGTAGCAAAGGCATTGCTGTGGCTTTCCTAGTTTTGCATTTCAAGAAGTAAAAGCTTTCAAAAAGTCTGAGTTCAGTTTTCCAAATCTGTGCTTGCTGATACCAGGAAGGGAGAAAAAACCACTTCATATCCATCTAGAGTTCAGTTGAATTTTAATTTGGTGGCTGTGCGTTGGGATCCCTATGTTGCTAGGAGTTGTTTTACTCTCTCCTTAGAAGACGTGGTGGTAGATCTGAATAGAAATGAGGTTCTAATTAAAAGGAAATGGCCTTTCACTCATGCTTGTGTCTTTCCACAGATGACAGAACCAGCAGCCGTCTCTCCCCTGGCTGCTGCTCCTCCTGGCGAAGAAGCCCAAGAGGAGCAAACTGAGGTGGATGACCGCCAGCCTCCGTCAGTGGTCACACCTGAACTCTCTGAACCGGTAAGTGCCACTTGTGTGTGGTGCTGTTTTTAGTGCAAGGCAGAGCTGCAAATTTCATTGCAGCCAGCACTTTGCTGTTGCTGGCTGAGGATGCCGAGTGCTGCAGTCCTGCCAGGACCTCGTGATTTTCTCCAGGCAGCGCCAGCAGAACATGGCCTTTGAGCTGTCACGTAGAGGTCCAAAGGGTTGGTGCCTCTGGGAGAGCATCTGGCTGCTTGGCTAAGGGAGACTCCATCTCTCGGCTTCTGCCGTGCTATGGCCAAGGGCAAAGGTGGAACTGCTGGAGGTGCCAGGGCTTGTTTTGTTTGTGTTTTCCCTTTTTGGAAAGGTGTGTTTGGCTTGTGAAACTGGTCTGCAGTTTCCTAGACTAGTTCTTTGCTTGTACAGTCGCTTTGGTGCCAGGTGTCTTTTGGCTTTTGATAAGCTGCCAGGGGAGGATTGTGTTGTCCATGCAGCTTTGGGGGGCCATTCTTGTCTTGTGCGGCCAAAGAAACAAAGTGCGGACTTGCGAAACCTTCTTGCGAGGCAAACAGCAGAAGCGGCCAGTTTCTGTTGATGCATATTTTGTGCAGCCGTCAGCTTTGGCAAGTGCTTTGGAGCCTGGAGTGGGGTTTCAGTTGCAAGCCGTTGACTGCTGTCTTGTGTTGCTCGGAAGAGGTCATCTAGAAATGGTGCATGCTGTATCTGAGGTCAACTGGGCACCTTTGTAGTTGGGGAGCTGCATAGGCCAAAAGGACGCAGAGCTAACGATCCTGAGCAGCTGAAGATGAGACAGTGTGTAGCCAGGTGGCCAAGAAGGCCAAGGGCATCTTGTCTTGTGTCAGCAGCAGAGGGGCAGCAGGAGCAGGGCAGTGAGCGTCGCCCTGTGCTGGGCAGCGCTGCGGCCACAGCTGGAGGGCTGTGTGCAGCTGTGGGCCCTGTGACACAGAAAGGGATTGAGGGGCTGGAGCGTGTGCAGGGACGGCCACGGGAGCTGGGCAAGAGGGTAGAGCACAAGGCCAGTGAGGAGGTGCTGGGGAGGCTTTTGCCTGGACAATGGGAAGCTCTTGAGGGACCTTCAGTGGGACTTCCATCAATCCCTGCGTGACAGTGCTCAGCAGAAGGGCTGTTTCACCAGCAAACATACCATCACTGCATCCAAGTGCTTTAGGCACTGGAGTGGGTGACACTTGCATCTTGTGGTTTGTTGGCTCCTTGGTCTGTTGCGTTGCAAGGAGGAGAAGGCCTGTTCATTGTCCTCCACTTCTAGCAAGGAAAGGTGCTTCTGCACAAGGTTTTCTGCCCTTTTCCAGGTGTGGATTGGGATCCTGATCCCGTTTGAGTTTTCCACATCTGCAGCAGCATGAGTAGCAAAGGCATTGCTGTCGCTTTCCTAGTTTTGCATTTCAAGAAGTAAAAGCTTTCAAAAAGTCTGAGTTCAGTTTTCCAAATCTGTGCTTGCTGATACCAGGAAGGGAGAAAAAACCACTTCATATCCATCTAGAGTTCAGTTGAATTTTAATTTGGTGGCTGTGAGTTGGGATCCCTATGTTGCTAGGAGTTGTTTTACTCTCTCCTTAGAAGACGTGGTGGTAGATCTGAATAGAAATGAGGTTCTAATTAAAAGGAAATGGCCTTTCACTCATGCTTGTGTCTTTCCACAGATGACAGAACCAGCAGCCGTCTCTCCCCTGGCTGCTGCTCCTCCTGGCGAAGAAGCCCAAGAGGAGCAAACTGAGGTGGATGACCGCCAGCCTCCGTCAGTGGTCACACCTGAACTCTCTGAACCGGTAAGTGCCACTTGTGTGTGGTGCTGTTTTTAGTGCAAGGCAGAGCTGCAAATTTCATTGCAGCCAGCACTTTGCTGTTGCTGGCTGAGGATGCCGAGTGCTGCAGTCCTGCCAGGACCTCGTGATTTTCTCCAGGCAGCGCCAGCAGAACATGGCCTTTGAGCTGTCACGTAGAGGTCCAAAGGGTTGGTGCCTCTGGGAGAGCATCTGGCTGCTTGGCTAAGGGAGACTCCATCTCTCGGCTTCTGCCGTGCTATGGCCAAGGGCAAAGGTGGAACTGCTGGAGGTGCCAGGGCTTGTTTTGTTTGTGTTTTCCCTTTTTGGAAAGGTGTGTTTGGCTTGTGAAACTGGTCTGCAGTTTCCTAGACTAGTTCTTTGCTTGTACAGTCGCTTTGGTGCCAGGTGTCTTTTGGCTTTTGATAAGCTGCCAGGGGAGGATTGTGTTGTCCATGCAGCTTTGGGGGGCCATTCTTGTCTTGTGCGGCCAAAGAAACAAAGTGCGGACTTGCGAAACCTTCTTGCGAGGCAAACAGCAGAAGCGGCCAGTTTCTGTTGATGCATGTTTTGTGCAGTCGTCAGCTTTGGCAAGTGCTTTGGAGCCTGGAGTGGGGTTTCAGTTGCAAGCCGTTGACTGCTGTCTTGTGTTGCTCGGAAGAGGTCATCTAGAAATGGTGCATGCTGTATCTGAGGTCAACTGGGCACCTTTGTAGTTGGGGAGCTGCATAGGCCAAAAGGACGCAGGGCTAACGATCCTGAGCAGCTGATGATGAGACAGTGTGTAGCCAGGTGGCCAAGAAGGCCAAGGGCATCTTTTCTTGTGTCAGCAGCAGAGGGGCAGCAGGAGCAGGGCAGTGAGCGTCGCCCTGTGCTGGGCAGCGCTGCGGCCACAGCTGGAGGGCTGTGTGCTGCTGTGGGCCCTGTGACACAGAAAGGGATTGAGGGGCTGGAGCATGTGAAGAGACGGCCACGGGAGCTGGGCCAGAGGGTAGAGCACAAGGCCAGTGAGGAGGTGCTGGGGAGGCTTTTGCCTGGACAATGGGAAGCTCTTGAGGGACCTTCAGTGGGACTTCCATCAATCCCTGCGGGACAATGCTTTGCAAAAGCGCGGTTTCACCAGCAAACATCCTATCACTGCATCAAAGGGCTTTGGGCACTGGATTGGGTGGCACTTCCATCTTCTAGTTTGTTGGCTCATTGGTTTTTTTTTTTCTAGCAGGATCCTGTCTGTTCTTTTTCTCTTGTTTTAGAAACCAAGGATTGATTTTTCTCTTTCTTTCCTGGCCTTTTCCAGGAGTCCTTGAAATTCCACTAAAAATATATTTTTCAAGAGTTCCCTTCTGGAATACCGAGTTGTTTTTCTGGAGAACACATAGTTTGGAGTGGAGACCTTTTTGCAGAGGAAACCATTCTGTTTCACGGCCATCCAACAGGGCCTATCATATCATGACCAGGTTAACAGTGCCCCTGCCTTTTTGTAGCCCACAGAATCAGTGTGAGTTGTTTTTGGTTAGCGAGCAGGAAATCAAGGCCCTTCGATTTCAGCTGGTCCTCAGAGATGAGATGAGCTGGGAGGGGCTGCGCTGCATTTCTGATTACATCCTCTTCAGCACCATTAGTGTGGTCAAGTCCAAGAGGAGAACTTGCCCGAGCACAGATGCACAAAGAGTGAAGTTTCCAGTGCATTGCTCTGGGTCTGATTGCATTCCATAGGGACATACAGGCTCCAGATTCCCCAAGAGTTTGGTTTATTGAAGCAACAGGAGAGCAATCTCAGGATTGCTGCTGATTGGGGTAATATCTAAGAAGTGTTGATGTGTGCCGCAACAGAAATGACATTAAAGAGAAAGTAGAAGAGTGAGATGTGTCTGTGTATCCTCTATCTATCTATCTATCTATCTATCTATCTATCTATCTATCTATCTATCTATCTAATGTAACATTTACATAATTGAATCTTCCTGCCTCTCGTCCAAAGCAGTTGGAAGTCCAAAGCTCACCTAAAGCATCCCTTTCAGGAGAGCTATAGAGACACCTTCCATTGACCGATTCTGAGAAGGCAGAAATCTTTCCCCTACAGATATGGTGGTTTTCCCTCCTTGGAGCTGTTTTCCTCTTCCAGCCTCTTCTTTCCTGAAGCCCCTAGATAATTCTTTAATTTTTTGCCTGTTGTAGAGAGGCAGAAGAATTCCATGTTTTAGGTGGTGAAGAGAAATCCAGTAGTGTCTCTCACAAAGGGTGAGCTCACACAGGAAACCACCTGCAGAGCCAGGATGGAGCTGTGCGACAGGGCTGGGTGTCAGTCACTACTGAAAGACAAATAGGACAGGGCAGAAGAAGAAGGAGGTCCTCACCAGACCCTTGAGAAATGCCACACCTTCCCTGCCAGCTGCCTGAGAGGCTGTTGGAGGCTCCAGTCCCAGAGGGCCCCTGATTGTAGTGCCAGGGTCCTTTTGAAATCTGTGCCACCCCTTGGGCAGAGAATGAGCCAGCAGAGCAGCAGCACAGTGCTTTGAGAACATGTGAGCCCATCAGTCTTTGAGTCTTGGCCCACAAAGGTCATATGGGAAGTTGAAACCCATCTTCTCTTGCTTTCTGTGCAGCTCCTCCTAGGGAAAGATCAGGAGCAGACTGCTCCATCAGAGATGGAGCCATACCAGACTCAGGGAGAGCTGTTGCCAGCCCGAGAGCAGGAAGGGCAGCTCAGGCAGCAGGTGGAAGAGCCACAGCAGAATGGCCAGGTAAGCCTGACTGGCCAGGTGACAGAGGGGAGGGCAGGAAGAGGGGCATAAACCAGAGCTCTTGGGACTGAGGAGGCCAGGAGTCCCTCAGGCACTGGAAGCACAGAGCCTTGGAATCTGCAGAGAACAGCACTGGGACAGGAGGGTTACATTGGAAGCAGATGTGAGTAGGGAAGCAGAAAGAAGTGGCTGAATAAATGTGATTTGGAGGCTGCAAAAGGAAAAAGCTGAGCCTGATGGCAGCTCCCAGTCATTTTCTCTGCACTTGTGTCTACAGAACATCAAGGCAGCGCCACAAGCAGAGCTGCCTGAAGCTCAGAGTGCCATCATGGATGTGAGGAGGAAGAACAAGGATGACACAAGAATAATTCAAGAGGAGAATCTCAATCAGCAGAGGGGCGATCAACAAAACCAGGTGAGTGAGAGAGTGGCAGCCACCCCACTCATGAAACATCCTCTCACTTGTTTTTTAGAAAACATGAAGCAACAGCTGAATGCAAAGCTTCAGGCAACTCACACTAGGATCACGGCAAGGGAGAAGAGGCTGGAGGAAGAAATGAAAATCATCAAAGAGAAAATGAATCGCCTCCCTCAGTCTGTACAAAAGCAAGTAAGTTAAAGAGGGATGCAGTCACTGCAGTTACCAAACTGGTGATTTCTGCTCTTCTTGCCTTTCTAGTGCAGAGCAGCAGGGAGTGGGATGATGCCTCTGAGGGCCATCCTGCTGTAGTGTGTATCACAGTCACTCTGAAGGACATTTCCTGGTGTGCTGAATCCCCACTGCTGCCCTGGATAGTGGGACTTTTCCTTTGGGTTTTTGGCCAGTAGTCATCTAAATAATTCCTGCTGGCCTAGTCCTGCTCTCCTTGTTTCTTGAGGTGTTTTTACAGGGGAACACGGTGACCCAGATGGAGGATTGAAACAAGCTGTCTGTATCCTCTCTCAGTCTGTTCTTTCCCTTTCCTCACAGTCAGTGACTCCTGGCTTACAGGGACAAGCTGTAGTCTCTGACTGCTTTGTTCTGTTTGATTTGAGGTGCAAGTGTTGACATCCCATCAGAGAGCCTGTGAAATCTTCCAGCAAATGTCTGGCAATGAAGAGACCCAAGTTTGGCATGAGGCACAGGTACCATCCCCACCAGAAGTGCTACAGGTTCAACATGACCTGAAGATATTGCAAGAAAAGAGGACACAGTAGGAGGAGAGAACATTTGAACAAAGAGCTGCAAGGGTGTCTGCAGCCCTTGGAGGGGAAAAGGAATCCTTGAGAGGAAGTGGAATGGTGATTGTGGCAGTCATCTTTCTGAAAATCCATGAGAAGCAAAGATGAATGTGGCCATGAACCCAAGTAGAACTAGCCTTTGGTTTTGACTCATTCAGTTTGAGAAGTGGACATCCAAGTAATCCATTTTAAGAGCACTGCATGTGGCTGACAGCACCTTCCTACGGGCTTGCATTTCAACAAGGGATCTCAGGGTAATGTCTGCCAGCCACCTTTCTGACATAAACTCATTTCTTGTTCCAGATCTCCACAGGTTCTGTCACCAAACCGGCTGCAGCAGCATTGTCTAAAGGAGCCTTTGCTCCCCAACCTGAGAAGTGGAACCAGGGCAGTTTGTTCACATCCTGCGCTGACCCAGCTGCTGCACAGCCACAGGAGACCGGGGGTGACTGCCTGGAGCTGCTGAGTACGTCTGCTGTATTTCTTGTCTGAGGGACAGTACAGTGTGTGCATGTGTCAGCACAGCCATACCAAATGTTTCTCCTGAGTTTGGCATCACAGGGACATTTAGGACTCCCCAGAGGAGCTGCTGAAGCAAATCAGTCTCTGTGCTGGCCACCTGTGCTCTGAGCTGTCTGCCTGGTTGTAGTTGTTGTTACCCAGCCAACCACAAAGGGCTCAGAGCTCCAGGCACTGGGGCTGCCTTTTGTATCTCCTGGAAGCTGGGATCTCTGCTTTAAAGTCAGCATCTTGCATTTTGTTTCCCTCAGGGAGAATGGTAAACCCCATGGAAAATCCCACTATGAAATACACTGAGCTGGAATATATTGGAAGCGGGTGAGTCCAACTGCGGTTACTTCTACACAACCATGGGCCAGGTGTTTTTTTGGTGGCATATCTATCCAGCATGAAGTCAGGCCAGCTGCAAACATGTTGAGACATTGGGGATAGATTGTCCCATGTCTCAGTGCTGCTCAGAATTTGTGAGTGGGGTCAGAAGGCATTGTCAGTGACATCTCCATACTGCTGAAGTCTTGCCTATATCAGGGAGCAGGGCCTGGAAGATCTCCTTGTCCACTTGTGTGGAACAGTTCTGTGTTAATTTCCTTGGCACTCTTGGAGGTCTCTAAATCATACAGCCCCACTAATGAAAAAAAACCAAAGTTGCTTGCCTGAAAAAGCAACCTACTCTGATAACTGTCAGATGGAGTCCTCAGGAACATTTGTTTCCAAAAGTTTGCTCCATGGTCAGGATTGAAACTGCACAGTTTAGAAACTAAAACCCAATATGAAAGAAGAAGCTGTCTCTTGGAGCTGAGGCAGTAAACCCCAATGCTTCAGGGACAGGCCCAGTGCTCATGCACTTGAGAGGAAAATGCATCATCTGCCTTCTGGCAGAGCCCTCCTGCATCCTGCAGGTTTTAGGCATTTACAGCAGAGCTCTCCTGTGTGGGCTGGCTTTCATGCAAGATCTAAAAGGCTTCTCCTTTCTTTGCTGTTGTTTTTTACTAGGACTTTTGGAGATGTTTTCAGAGCACTTATCAATGCCACAGGAGGAGAGGTAAATGTCAACAGTCCCTGCAGACTCTGCTGCTCTTCAATGGCTTTCCCCTCTGGTGTAAGCTGTGGCTGGAGCTTTGGGTAGAGCTGTGCTGAAAAGGCACCAGAAGCACAGCCTGGTGCCAGCCCATGAAATACATTTGGGACTTGGTCCTCCTCAGCTGGCGGAAGAAAAGCACGGAGGGCAGCGGCTCCTTTCAGAGAAGGAGGCGCTCACTCACTCTCCATTGCTGAAACAAAGGTGGTGCCTTAGGGCACCTCACTGCTCTTTGGGGCTACAGCTTCAGAGTCCTGAATTCTCATTTCTGACTGCCAGCAAACACATCTAAAAGTTACTGGCAGCTCCTTAGCCACCTGCAGTGCTGCACTTGACAACTGCACGTAGGGAGAGATCTGCAAGGTGTCCCTAAAAGCCCTAAGCCCTGCCCATAGCCCAAGATGTATCCACAGAGTATTAAGGCATGGATTTCTTCTTCTCAATTCCATAAAAACATCAGAGAGAGTGGTCAGAGGTTTGTGAGTGATAGTTGAGACACCACTGTTACCAAGTGGACAAGGCAAAACGGCGGTGACCCCACGTGTCCTGTAACTGCCCCCAAGGGAGCAGAGAAATGGGCTGTTGGAATGTCAGTCCCTAATTACTGCAGTGCCTAATCACAAGGCAGTTTGGCACAGCTCAGCTGTGTCATTGCAAAATCACTTGCTCTTGTGCGTTGTGGTCTCGTGCCACCAACTTCTGAAGTTTCTGATTTTCAATGTCATTTTAGGTGGCCATAAAGAAAATAAATCTCCAAGGACGGAGGAAGAAGGAACTAAAAGTCAATGAACTCACAGTCATGAAAATTAATAGGAATTCCCATCTGGTCAACTATTTAGACAGGTGAGTTGTTGTGAATGTTTGTTCACATATTGCAAACATGCAAGGTAAAAGCCGACTTTGGTCAGTTGCAGAAAATAGAGCTGTAATTATTGGTTGATTATTATTGCTCTGCTCAGCTCCAGTGGATTGGAAGAGAGTGCATCTTGTCTCCATCAGTCTTCTCTGGCACACTTAGTTTGAAAAAAAATTCAAAAACCTTGATCAGTTGTATCTTATTAAATGAAAAGCCTGTAAGTTCACAGCCACCACTTTGTTGTGGAGCTTGATTTTTTACAAGTGTCTTTTTATGTCTAGATAAAGTAACATGGATTTAACTTGGATTGTGTCCCCTCTTTTCCATTGCTTTCCATGCCAGGAAGACCAGGTCCTTATTTCCAGAAACACACAGTGTGAAGGGTTTTTTAATCCGTTATTAAACGGCATTTTTTTACTTGCTGGCCATTTAAGACATCTTCTTTTTCACAGTTGTGCCTTTCTCTTTGAGACTGCACAGATTGCAAACAATGCACAGCCGAGAGGGAATGTCTATTCCTTTTATTCTGGCCTTCTCACAGAGGGACCTGGAAACAAGAATCAGTCAAGAAAACAACCTAGCCATCTATGTTCATCTCCACACCCTTGTTTCCTTCTTTCAGCTACCTTCTGGGTGAGCAACTCTGGCTGGTTATGGAGTTCATGGATGGAGGCGCTCTGGGCGACGTCATCAGCAAGACCCACCTGTCTGAAGATGAGACAGCAGCCATCAGTCGGGAGGTCAGCAATGCCATCTGTGCTTCCAAGGGCTTGGGCAGGATTTTCTAGGAAACTGGCTCAGACCTGGGAGAGGTTTCCTGTGCCAAGCTTTGTTTCTGTGTGGCTGGTATGTTATGGGCAAGTAAAAGCATCTCAAGTGAAAGGCGTGCCAGTGCCCCTGCACTCACTGTACTCAGTGCCAGTACTCTTATCTCCTGCTGTTGTATTCTTGCTCTACCTCATGTATTTGTATTTGCTGTTCTCCATCTTGCCTCTCTAAATGTTTACCTGGAGCCTGCCTTGACTGCATTCCTTGCCTGTGAAAGCAAAGCTGCTGGTGGCAAGATTTGAAACAAGCAGCAAAGAATAAAGAGAGACTCATTTCTCAGAGTCCTCAGCTGAAAAGGATCGTAGTGCAGCCAAAATGCTTCTTGCTTCAGGAAGGTGACTGTGATACTTCCAAGCCTGTGCTGAGGCCAGCAATAAAACCTTTGTCATGCAGCCTCCCACCCAAAAGTGATCCGCCAAAGGGAGGGACTTTTTCTTTCTTGTCAAAACCCCTCCTTTTGTCTTCTGCATGGAGATAGTATGTCTACTGCAGAAGGAGTCATCCTGGCTGGCTTGCAGGGGACAATCTACAAGAGCAGGTGCTGGTGCTCTTTCAAAAGCTGACATGCCTTTCCTCAGAAAGGTCCTGCTCTGCAAGTGTTGGAGCAGCCAGCTCTTCCTCTCAAAGGATCTGTGTTCTGCCATTACTCCCCATTCCCCTAGGGAAAGGGAATCTTTTAGAGCTGTTTCCTTTCTTGTGTGATGAAATCACATTGCTAATTTTAACCCTCCCTTTTTTGTTTTCTCAGTGCCTGCGAGGACTGGATTTTCTCCACTCAAACCACGTGATCCACCGAGATGTGAAGAGCAGCAACATCCTTCTCAGAACCGACGGCTCTGTCAAGTTGGGTCAGTATATTCTTGGTCAGGTGCAGCATTCCAGGGATGTGGGCTGTGGGGATGCTTTGAGTGACTGCCAGCTCCCCAAAAATGGTGCTGGTGGCAGTGCAGGGGCACCCTCTGTCAGCTGGTGACACGGTGGCAATGTGCACAGAAGTATGACATGGAACCACAAGAGGTCAAGACTGCCATAGCTCTGTATGCGTCCCTTGCAGACAGAGGGAGGTACAATCTAAAGCTTCCGGAAAATAAAGTCCACTCTGTGACTAGCATTAAAAAATCTGGGATTTTCAGAAGTGGCCAATTCCATACTTCTTTGGCTAAAGCCCCAAAGAAATCTGAGTGTGGACAGTTCTCCAGGAGATTCAACAGCACATTCTTAGCCTGAGAGGGGGGAATTCTTGGCTTGGTTTCCTAATTGGAGCTGGCTTTCATGGTTTGTTGTTTTCTCCACAGCTGACTTTGGCCTCTTTGCTCAGCTCACCCCTGAGCACAGCAGACGGAGCTCCGTGGCCGGCACTTCTGGGTGGATGGCACCTGAAGTGGTGACAGGTCAACCATATGGCTCCAAAGTGGACATATGGTCCTTTGGAATTGTGGTCATCGAAATGGTGGAACAAAAAGTTCCTTACTGGAATGCTACTCCTGTCTTGGTAGGGCGCAAATACTCCCTGATCCCGCTGTCTTTATCCCCTGTCCCATGTTCTGTGTTCCACTGGACAAAATCCCATTGCCATCTGCTGCCACCACTTCCACCAAGGTCTCCTTCAAAAAATGTCCCTGCAGCACATAAGCATATCTAGTTTTGGTTGCATCAGAAAGGAAAGTGGCAGTTCAGAAACCTAACCAGTTCAGAAACCTGCCATTTTGGCCTCCAGCCCTACCTGACATTTCTCATTTGCTTTTTGAAAACTGTTGGAGCTCTGTTTCTGAAGGACAAGAAATTTTCAGTGGAACGGTTGGATGTGTGATAAATATCCTTTGAGATGGAAGTTGAGTCTTCCCAGTTTCAGTTTTATGGAAAAAGTGAAAAAGAAACAACTACCAAAGCAATGCCTAAGTACTTCTGCTTTCTTTTTCCTTTTTGAACCGCAGGATATCAATTTTCTTCCATACTGTAGCGTCTTTTCCAAATCCTGTGGATCTTGGAAACTTTCTGGTTTTCAAGTCATCTGTACATTGTTCAGTGCTGTGTGTCCATGGCCTGGATAAGTTTAGGATGTGTTTTTCTCCAACTGCAGTTAGAATTGTACCCCAAACCCTTGGCTGTTTTCGGTACCTTAACAAGTTGATGAGCTTGCAGCCAGGTGCCTGGGCTGGGATCCAACGTGGGCAGTTGACACCGGTGCTGTGTCCCCTTTACCACAGGAGCAGGGCCATCCCTGGCCTGCACAGCTCTAATGACAGTGAGGACTCCTGCTCCCCACCATGTCCAGTGGCTGAGCACAGCTGCAGAGGGACAGGATAAAACCCCCTTTGTGACCTCTGGTGGTGTGGGAAAAGGAAAGAAAGCTGCCATAATTATTTGAACTCAACAGGAGCGTGTTTGCTGTTTTAGACTTGGAAATTTTCCTTTGGGTTGAAGAGGATAAAAACAAAGTCTCTTTGGTCACCATCTATTTCAGTGCCACCAGCACAGAGCTGTTAGTATTGTGATGGGCATTTTTATGGAGACCAGGCCGCAGCCTGGGGTCATGGAGATCCTGCTAAACCCCCCATTTCTTACCCAACACTATCCGCAATGGGCACACCATTAATGCATTGACTTGAGTATCCAAATGAGCAGAGGGTGACCAGAGGCATAGAACTTCTTCATCTCATTTGACTGTGAAAATATATCTTTTTGCCACAGAAAGAAGCTGAAACTTGCAGCTGAGAGACAGAGCTGCAGGTGGCTCCTGTGCACCCAAGCAGGCATTTTCATCTCAATATAAGTGTGCATGCATCCTAAAGTGTCTGTCTTGAATATGAGATTCCAAATGCTTGTTTTCCTTTCCTGAGGAATACCTGGTGGATTTCCTTTCTTTCCTTCCAATTACCACTGTTTTCTAGAAGAGGACAAGAAGCTTGATGAGTTTTGTTTTATGGCAGCTGTGCTTCAGGGACCACCAAGCACTGCAGAGATGCCTTTCATCTAATTCTAAATCATCACCAATCCTTGGAAACAGTAGAGTTAGTATAGCAAAGTTCCTCTTCCAAAAAGCCTGTCAAGCTGCTGTGAATCCTCAGGGATAGAAAGGTGCTTTGGTGATGTAGTTCCCACTAACTAGGCCAGTCAGTGAAATCAGCTGCCAAGGCAAGATGTGCTGAATGTTGGAAAAGCTGTGGCTGCATCAGGGTTTGGGTTTTTGGTTGGTAAAGGAAAGTCATCTCTGGCTCTCTGCCAGGGCAGAAACTGCCACTGCAGAATGGAGCTTGACCAATGGGATCTGGGTGAGCAGTGACAGATGGGGAAGCAGCAGGTGGAGCCTGTGTTTCCTTTTTCTGCAGGCTAAACTCCTGACAGCCAGGGGAGAGAGACCACGGCTGCGTCAGCCCAACCGATTCTCGCCTTGCCTGCAGGACTTCCTGAGCTGCTGCCTGCAGACAGACATGATGTGTCGCTGGTCTGCCAAGGAGCTCCTGAAGGTAAAATGTGAAGGGGCTGCAGGTGAAACAGGGTCTGAGGGATGGGCTCCTCCTCCACTGAAGTCCAAGGCATCAGATGAGCCCCTTCCTACTCACCTCCACTCTTGGTACTGTTCAAATGAAAACAGTGAGGAATCCCAGACTGGGCTGGGCTGGCAGGGCCCTGTAAAGGTCCTCTGGTCCAAGTGTCCTGCAATGAGCAGGGACAGCTTTACAGAGATCAGGTTGCTCAGAGCCCTTTGCCACCTGACCTGGAATGGTTCCAGGGACGGGGCACCTACAAGTTCTTGGGGCAACCTGTGCCAAGGTGGCACCATGCTCTGAGTAAACAAGCTCTTCCTTAGACCTACTGACTTGATCCCCATTTTGATGAAAAATATTCACCACATTCTATTGTAACTGAGCCTGTTTAAAAAGGTGCCTCCCACTTTCTTCAAAGCCACTCTAAAATCTTGGAAAATGGCAATAAAGTCTCCCTTGGGCCTGTTCTTCACAAAACTGAATAACTCCACCTCTCTCTGCATTTCCTGAGAGGAGAGATGCTCTCTTTTCTGAATGTTTCTCTTGTCCTCTTTTGCAATTTTGTGGGTGATCAGTTTTTTCTAATGGCAAAAGAATTGAAGTAGAGCTATGCAGGGTACAGAGACATGAAATGGTGGTGCAGGAACCCAAGGAAGCCAGTCCCAGCTGAGGGGTCAGAGATTTGGCTGTGGGCAGGAGGGGCTGTGGGGGGCTCACTGTGAACTTCTGAGGGGCCCTGGTTTGTGCCCCCAGCCCACCCTTAGGGGTTTCTGGCACACACACAGGGACAGCCGGGAGGGACTTGTCCCAGCCCCATCTGCTGCCTGGCACGCTCAAGCAGACGGGAACTGCCCCAGGGTCACTGCCAGGTTGTGTGGCAGAGAGGGAAGTGCAGGGCCCAGTGCCACTGGGCTGGCCCTGCTGGGAAGGAAGGTGCCACCCAGTACAGGAGGGGCAGGGCATGGAAAGGCAGACACTGCTTTCTGTCCCTGCGGAAATCAGCACAGTGCCTGTCTTTCAAAGGCAGGGACTATCTGAGTCATTAGAGTTTCCTGAAAGGAAAAAACGCCAGGGACAGAAAGCACCATTTCTAGAGCACTGGCAGGGCAAAAATCCCAAGGAGATTAAGGAACCAGAAGAAATGGATGAATGGGATCCTTGGCCAGGTTTGCCTGTGATGGCAAGGTCCTGCACATGACATCTGGGGAGCAGATGTTCCCATCGCTCCTCTTTCTGGGTCTTTCTAGGACCCAGAAGAATCCTGATTAAGTCTGTGAAGCACTGAGCTTGGAAAGTCATGGTTCACTGTTCTCTGTTTTTTGTTCTTTCATGTGGACAGCATCCATTTGTAACTTCAGCCAAGTCACCATCCATCCTTGAACGACTCATCAACTCAGTCAAGAAGAAGAAGAATAAGAAGAAGGAGGAGGAGATAAGAATGTAAAAGTAAAGAAGTTATCTATCTAACAAACTTCAAGTAGGATTGTAGAATAGGACTCTAGAGTAGGATTGTTGAATAGTTTTGTAGTATAGGTTTATAGAGTAGGATTGTTATTAAATAAAGTTTCTTAAGCATCAACTCATTTGGAAGATTCCCCTCCTTCTCACTCTCTCAGAAATCTCAGCATTTCCTTCTGAGTTGCCAGTTGATTTTATTGGTGCTAAGACTCGCTTATGGCTTCTTTGGTATGGTTTATAAGTGGAGAAGGTTCTTCCTCATTCATCCTCTCCATACCACATTGCCTTTGGAATATGGCCCGCTGGCCTGTTTAGACACAGCTGTGGTATTTCTGGTTGAGGCAGAAAAGGCAATGGCATTTGCAAGAAAAATCAAAGGAGGAGTGGGGCAGCCAAGACATCCTGTGTGGATTCAGGCCTGCAGCTGTGACTGGAGAGCATTTGGGTTCCTGCCACTTGGATTGGTATCCCTAAGTGCAATGTCACTGGTGGAAGGAGAGCCTTGCTGAAGTGAGAGAGCAGAAAGATCAGAGAGGGTGCTCGGGAAGGTCTCCTGTGGTGCAGAGCTGTCAGCGCCTGTGAGGGGAGAGCGGGCCCGGCCTTGGCCGGGGCGGAGCCGCAGCAGAGCCCCGGCAGAGGCCGGAGCAGCCCGAGCCTGGGCAGAGGCAGGCTGGAAGGAGGCCCTTGTAGCCGCGAGAGGCAGCAGGCGGGCCCTGGGTGCCTCTTGCTGGGAGCGGGCGAATCCTGCGCTCCCAGAGCCCGGGGGGCAGCTGGCTGCTGCCGAGGGGAAGCGCAGCCGTGCTGGGCACAGCCCGCACTGGAGGCATCGGCCGTCTGGAGTGTGCCCGTGAGCAGAGAAAGGCCAAGGGCAGCCAAGGGCCGCTGGGCTGTCTGAGGATTGCTCCTCTTCTGCCGGCTGCCCTGTAAGCCCTGGGCGAGGTCAGCCGCGTGTGCTCACTCTGGGCACCGGGGCAGGGAGCCGGGCTGCTCGGCAGGCTGGAGCACAGGGCAGCCTCCTTCAGGCACGGCACTTCTGCCCGGGGAAGCGAGGCCAGCGGGAGGCAGGGACAGCTTGGCCGGTCACATCTGCAGGAGCCAGCGCCTCACGCAGCTCTGGGAGGAAGCACCTGCAATCCTGCACTTGTGCACTGAGCCACAGCAAAGGGGGGAGATGCAGAGTGTTTTGCAGAAATATTCAGGGCCACCAGGCCAGCCTGCTTTGAGCTGTCTGTGCACAGCAAGCGCTGTGCAATGCAGCTCTGAGCTGCTGGCAGAGAGGGAATCGGGGATGTGCCTGAGGTGAGTCCAGGGGCTAGCTGAAAATGTAATTAGGATAATTGAAAAGTGCAGATGAGTCAAAGGGCCAGCTGGGAATATAATTGGGATAGTAGAAGGTTGCATATTTTAGTAAGATTTTAA
Organism: Fringilla coelebs; assembly: GCF_963513975.1. Classification (NCBI taxonomy): domain Eukaryota; kingdom Metazoa; phylum Chordata; class Aves; order Passeriformes; family Fringillidae; genus Fringilla; species Fringilla coelebs. Next base: position 61,372 of record NW_028167586.1, on the reverse strand, counting down.
AATGAGGTAAGATGCTAACTTAGTAATACAGCTTGCAGAACGTACCTTAGTTAAAGAGAACCAAATATATTAGGAACGTAAAGCTCAGAGTGACGGGGATAGATGTAGCAATTGTGGAGGAGCAGAGACCATAAAAATACCTTGCCTTAAGGATAATAAACAGTTAAGAAAGGCTTGGACCATGACCAGCAGGTCAAAAGGTCCTGCCAGTTGGCCATGGGTGAAGAGTTTCCCATGAGGAAGATGGCTTTCTTCCTCCCATAGGAGTACTCCCTCATTTCAAAATCCCACCGACCCAGTTCAGGGAGTACGTACAATTGTGCAGCTGCAATAGGTATTCAGCTGATAAAACTACGAAGCAGGCAGGTAATAATTATGTATTATGGGTCCTTAGAAACCGAATGTAAAACCTTTTCTGTAGAAATGGAGAGCAGGAGTCTTAAACTCCTTGCATGTGTTTTTGGAAAATTGTTCACATGTGTCTAGCATTGCAATAAATACCCTTCTTTTCTACTATAATTAGCTAAAGAGTCGTCTGTTCCTGCTTTAAGGGTTATGCTGGAGTAGTGAACTGATTTGGAAGAGGGCAAAAGAGTTTCAGTAGGCATTTTTTGGAAGAGATGGTTCTCGGAAGATCGACGAGCTTTGCAATCCCGAGTTGAGTTAAAAGTGTCTGTTTCATCCCACGCATTTAAAGGATGAGTCGAAGCTCTTCATTTTTTGGTCTTGGGGTTGTTTATTAAATCTTATCTATAAAACTTTTTCTTCTGTCCTGCCAAGGTCCACTCAGCAGGACAGTTCCAGGCACTCTCCTTTCAGCTCTGTCAACAACAAGAGTCCTTAAAAACACCGCAGAGCACTTTATTGGCAGAACTGCAGCTAAAGCAGCTTGTTTTCTGTGGGAGACACCATCCTCTGTGTGATCCTCTGAAACACTTTCCCTGTTAATATTTCAGCCTATGGGGGAACCATCTGAACAAATTATTCTGGGTACTGAACACCCCTTTGCATGTCCTGAGTTACGACATCTCCCCTTTCTGTTTGCACCACGAAAACCTCTTTGGCAACTTGGTTCATGACCCGTTGTATGTACAAAAAGATGCATGGCACGATGAGCAAAAGAACTAAAAGCCCTACTAAAATATAACTACCTGTCTTTAAAAGTTCCTTCCACAAAGGTGAAAGGCTAAAAAATCCAACCACGTCATCCATGAAGCAAACGAAAGTCCACAGTCCTCTGTGGGCAAAGCACAAGTGTGGGAATCTCTGTGCAGTCTACATCTGTACATCTTCTCTTCTGCTTGTGGAATGGTCAGCATTTTCTTGTCGGCGCTTCTTGTCAGCACTCTCTTGCACATGATGGAGTTTCCTATTCTTCACTGAGATCCATCTGGCCTTTTGCACCTGCTAAAACACAAACAAACTGGGACTGGAGGATTTTCTCAAAATCCCAGAGGTGGACCCTGGGCCCTGATGTGAAAATAAAGCATTGATCGGCTCGTTTCAGTCCCTATGTAATATTGCATAGGGAAATGTAAGATAACAGCAATTAGAAATCAATTAGATAATACACATAACCAATAACACATCTGAAATCATACAGTTGTCATGCACTACAACACTGAACTGTCATCCGAGAGTCTGCGACAGCGGATGAACCTTAAAACAACAGAGAACTGGAGAATTCATGTCTGGATTCATGTTTCTCCAAACTCCCTCTGAAAACAGGCTCAGCAGTCATATGTGGTCAAATTGCCAAGCCAAACGACTTGAATGCTTTTTGATGAAGAAAACACCTGGGCTGATTGTCAATCACTCCATTCAAGTAGAGCTAGGACTTGGCCAGAGCCCGAAATCTAATTGATTGATGTCATTTAACACATTCTTGAAATGAGACTCTTAAAACCAGCAATTATGAATAGGAAATTGTTGTGTTGTGTTAGATTGTTCTGTTTTAACCCCGTGTTGGATTGTTCTGTTTCCTCTCTCTGTTACCAATGGTTCAGGTTTGATTCACTCCACCCTCCTGTCTGTAATCCCAACTCTTCCCATATCCATGTGGCAACAAATGTATCCTTTAAAAAATCCCTCCCCGATGCCCTGTCTGTCCCCTTCCCTCTAGAAACTTCTAGCTGGAGCGTCGGGTGATTGGCCCAGAGGCCGGGGCCCCTCCCTCAGTGTCTTACCATTGGTCTATCCCAAATGTCTGTCCTCTCCTCCTCTGTTTACCTCACTCTTTAAAAGCTGCTGCACCCTTAGGGTGCTTGTCTCCAGTTTTGGGTTTCCTTGGAATTCAATAAACCAACTGCACCCCCAGCTGGAATCCGCTCTCTCTTTCTGTTGATTGTAGCCGCAGGCCTCGTCCACCACAAGGAGCTGTGCCCACCATAGTGTGGGGCAGACTCCTTATGTGCTGACCAGGGTGACGTGACCCAGGGAAGTTCCCCCCCACTGAGCTGGACGCTGGGCGACGAGGAGGGGTGAGCCTCCACTCACGGCTTTTCTCCAGTCTGCTGCTTCAGGAAACCTTAGGATTAAAGATCAAACCATTAAATAATTGAATCGCTCTGAAACTTCTGTCAGGATAGAAATTCTTCAAACACAGCAAACCTCTTGAATTCTTGGCTGGAGTACCTCTGTAATAACTGAAGGAACAATAACTGAAAAAAACCACGAAGCTGGCAATCTGGATTTAAAAGAAATCCAAAAACCTATGAGTAATTAGGAAATAAAAAGATACTGAAGAGACACTTGTCTTGTAGATGATCACACAAAGAAATAGTAAAACACATGAAAGCTGGCAAATACTACAATACCTTGATAATAATTCTTATCACAAAATCTGAGAATTCTTGTTATATAATCAACTTATCAACAGGAAGTGCTTGAAGGGGTTAAGACAACCCTTTTTTTTTTTTAAAGTGTTCATATAACATTAACAATCCTTGTTTATCAGTATTACCTATAAAGTCCAATAATAAGAAAGGTTACAAACTCAATAACAATTCCTAAAACTCTGAACCATTAGAGAATCAGCTGATGACCCCCCACAGATAGGATCCAATTGATGTTTCTCAAATGCTCTGTTTTCAGAGACATTTCAGACAATTGAATCATTACTAATGCTTCTATCTTTATATGGTGGTTTCCCTCTTTGAGAGGCATTTTTCCCAGTAGAAGATTTTCATCTACATCATATTTGGAGTAACACTGATTTGCATTGATTTCCCCTTTTTTCTGTATCTTGGGCAAAAGCCTGGTACCTGGTGCTTTCTCACTTTTCTCTGATTTTGGACAGCTTTTTCTTGTTTTGTTTTGTTTTTTTTTCATGTTCATCTTTTGCATCTGAAGCCTGATCATCTGCCAAATGCCGGTTCTGTCACTTCTCCAATTGTGCTTGAACCAGGTTCTTCAGTGCACTCAACTTCTTTTGTTCAAGGGGCCACTGATCCACCCAGACAAGATTGTCTGTCTTCCAAGTTAACTTCAGTGTGGGGAGTGCCACAGTGACCCCGACTAAAAATCCACTTCCAACTTTGCACCCCATTGTGCCAAAAGGTCTCTTCCCCATACTGTGATGGGTTTCTGCACAACAAAGGGATGAATGACTGCTGTTTTTCTCCTGGCCCTGAAACAACAACTGCGTTCTCACTCTGCAGACACAGAGAACTTCCCCCTATGCCTGTGATGGAACCCAAGGGAACAACCGAGTTCCATTCCCGAGGCCAAAAGATATATAACTGTGACGTCTGCTCCGGTGTCGAGCATCCCTCTGATTGCGATTGTTTTTTCTCCACAAGTCAACTGACAAATGACAGTGGGCTGCTCTCGGCCTGTCTGCTTTACCCAGGAAGTGTGTACTTCCACGTGTTCTTTTGAAGGAAATCCTTCTCCGTCTAAAACTGACATGACCTGTTCCATGGCATGTGGTGGCAAAGCAATAGCTTTGGCTACCGGACTGGTCTCTGGAACAGTCAGTGGTGGTTGAAGAGCCTTAGCTAAAACTGTCAATTCTTCATTTTGATCTGCTGAGACAATTGAAGGATAAATGATGAGTCAGAGGATACTACTTCTGTCTTTTCCAATTATTAAGAAATTCTGTCTTTTATGTGAAGTTCCGGTGGCACTTGTGGGTATCACTTCATGGCTTCCATCCATGAAGCACATCATTTTTGGAAGTTGCCAGGATGCACTGTGCCCCTGGTAGAAAGAGCTCTGGGTCACTTGGGATTCCGCCAATGGTTTTGCTGAGGGGGTCTGATTGACGTTCTCCGATGACTGTCCTGTCTGTTCTTGTATCATTGCCAGCACTTGTGTCGACACGTGTTGGCGATGCTGCGCGCTCTTCTCAGCATTTCCCAAATACGGTAGCAGTTTTCCATCCACATCTGTAGGGGAATAACATTCATTCGCAAGATGTCTTCCTCTCCTGCACCTTGGACAAAGATCCCGTGGCTTTTCCATCTTTGGAACTTGTGCTTGCGGGCAGTTCTTCTTGAAGTGTCCACATTTGCCCCACATTTGTAGCATTGTCCTCCAGGTGAGCTGTTCTTTTCAATATTTGCTAAAAGTCTGTCAGTTCTGTAAATTTTTTCATTCTGCGTTTGCATCATCCTCTCCACTCGTTCTCCCAACGGTCCTTCCAGTCTTCCTTCCAGCTGTTCTTCTAGCTGTCCTTGCAATTCCTGCTTCACGATGGAGGCAACATGCTGAGGTGTTCCCACCTTGCTGCATGTCTATACCATTTCTGCCAAGGAAGGTTGACCGGGCATTGCATTGATGACCCGCTGGCAATCTGGGTTGGCATTGTCATAGGCAAGACCTTTGATGATGTATGGCTTTGCATCTTCATTGGATATTTGTTGATCCACTGCTTGAGTGAGTCGATCTACGAACGACGAGAAAGGTTCAGTGATACCTTGTTTGACGTTTGTGAAGAGGGCATCTGGCTCCCCCACTGGTGCGATTTGCAGAACTGCTCTTCGTGCTGCCTCTTTGATGTCATTCAGCACTTCTCATGGAAGCCTGGCTGCTTGCTGCACTGGATTGTCCTCTAAAGGATCACCTGCTAACTGTGCCACTGTGAGGTTTGCATTTGGCCTGCTGCCGTATCTGAGCCTCAGTTCATTGAGAGCTCTTCTCCATTTTGCGTTCCACACGAGAGTCTGTGTGTCTGTGAGAAGCATTGACGAAAGACATTTGATGTCATAAGGTGTTAAATCATACATATTGAAAGTTCCCCTCAGAAGCTGCTTAAAAGCCAGTCCATTGTCCCTAATTGCTTTGGGTAATTCTTTGACTGCTTCATGATCCAGTCTATCCCATCTCAGATTCTGACCCTGTGCATAGTATGTCACAGGCATCGTGATGTCTCCCATGTTTTGTAATAAATCCTTTTCCTTTTCCAGTTCTTTTCTAATGTTCGCCCAATCTATTGCTGGTATTGTCCTTTCTTTGGGTACCTGCGTTTCCATGGGTACTTGCATGTACATTGGAGTCATCTGTGGAGGCTGTGGCCATGCTGCAGCCTCTTCCATCTTGGAAGTCATCGGTGATGTAGGAATCTGCACCCTTTGTTTAGTTGAAGCCTTGGTCCTTGATCCCGAATTTGGGACAGGAATTTGAAATTCTTGTGCTGTAGTTCCCATAGCTTTGCCTAAATATTGTAAAAGGTATTTCGCTGCAGTCCTTGGTATGTTAACTATTGACCCCTGGCCGGATGAGCTGGTAGTCGCTGCTAAAAACAGCCATGCTGGAACACCCTCTGAGGCAGTAAAGCGTACAGTATCATCCTGGTGCTGTGCCTCATTAGAAGCATCTTGAGTCTCATAAGATTCATGAGTTGGTAAAAACTCCACTTGCTGTGCTGACACCTTTTTCTTTGACCTGGATCTCTTTATAGATGTTGTTGGAAGAAATTGTTGCAATGTTGCAGTCCCGCCACTAGATGGCGCTGCGGCTTGACCGACCAAATCCGGTATGCTGTCCTGCAGTGTGGCGGTCCCGCCACTGGAAGGCGCTGTCGCCCGCCTGACTGCACCTGACATGGCGACCGTCTGCAACATTTGCGATCTAGGTTGAGGCTGAGGCTGTACAGTTTGTACTTGGGCTGGTTGCTGCGGTTGGATACATGTCTGCTGCCTTGGGACCGGACGGGGGGTGGTACCCCAGGACACAGCCGCGCCCCGAACACGCTCCTTCTCTGCCTGTGTTGTCACGGGGGAGCGAGCCTCCCGCCCCCGACCGCGCTTACCCCAAGCTCATACTCGCGCATGTGCGGTCCGGGGAATATCCCACTGCTCCTCGAGACTCACGTCACCCCTTCCCAATGCTGTTCCGTCCCCGATGTTTCCTCCCTGTCTTGATCCCTTTAAGAATCCTCTTTCTCTGACACTGTATCCACCCCCAGGCCAATGTGCACAATTCACGTTTGGCCCACGCCTGTCACGCTTCAGGGATCTGAGCAGATCTCCTCGTCCCGACTTCCGTGTGTGGCAAGCCTGCCAGGTTGCCCGCTGTGGTCGCCTGGGACTTTTCGACCGTCCTGGCGAACTTGACCCCGCCTGCTGTGGCCGCTGTGCTCTGAGAGCCCTCCCCGGGCGGCTGCCTGTTGCCTGCCACGCCTGTCTCACGAGTCCTCCCTCTCGCTCGCGTCTTTCACACCGCGCCGCCTGGAACTGCCACCGCTGCCAGCACCGCGCCCACACAAACCGCTTCAGCTCCTGTGCCCCCCACCACCTCTGCGGGCCCCCCGCTGGCTCCGCCGCCACGCCAGGCTGCCGCCTGCCCGGCACTGCCTCGGCGCGACCGCGCCCCTCGCAGGAAGGCGCTTCCCTCTCCCCCTCGGGTCCCAACACTGTTTTGAACAAGTTCACAGGCTAATACTAGAGTTGTCAAGCTCAGTTTGAAACTGTAACAAGTTGTGGTATTTAAATTGTTGTTAAACCTTTAAGTTACCCCTTTCTGTCTTGCCCTGAATTTGTATCCTTCTTCCATCATACTCTGTATTTGTACCCCTTTCCATCTCACCCCGGAGTTCTATCCCTTTCCGTCGGGTACCACTTCCCCTGCTCCCAGAAGGAATTTTAATGAGAGGCTGATGGTGAACCCTCTCAAAAACAACAAAGCAACACATAAACTGACTTTAACCCAGAAGAACCACATGAGATCACCCACCAGTAACCAGAGCTGGATTTCGTCCTGTCATCATAATTTAAATGGCACCCAGCTTAGATGACACCCCTAAACTACGAGCCAACATTCTCTTCCTAAGGACTCCCGTGAGGACGGAAGCCCCAGCTCTGCTGAGAGACAAAGCTACACTCCTCTGTGGGAATTCAGCACATCGCTCTGGATGTCCAGAGCTACCGAGAGAACCCTTGGGGGGCTCGGAGGTCTTGGAATGTTGCCAAAAGTGCCTGGTGGCTTGACTTTGAGCCCTCTAGGGAAGTGCCACCTGTATATGAGGATATGAGAATCACTGGGGTTTAAATAGTATAGGAATAGTATAATTATAGGGTAAAACACAGGTTTTAAGATTTTGGTACAGGGGGGCTATGGAGACAAGATGGAGGAATTTGGGCCTGTCTCGTGGTTCTTCTTCCTTCTTCATGTCTTCCATTTTCTGTGTGACACAGATATTTTTTGATAGGTTCTTGGTGAAGGTACACTTGCTAATAAGAATGATAAGTATTGGGGATAAAAGGTAAATAAGATTTACGTCGTTTTTGTTATAAAAGATACAACTGCCCTGTGGGCGGTCAGAGTGCCTTTGGCTGCCTTGCTGGTCAGATGCCAGCTGGCGGAGAGAAAACTTTGTAGATAAGAAATAATAAACAACCTTGAAGACCAAACCTGAGAGTCCAGCCTCGTCCTTTGAAGCCTGATCGGAGCGAACCCATCTCACGCGTGTCTGGGCAGAAAGAGACAACAGCCAGCCCGGACATCTGGCGGTCCCTGGGTGGGCTCCAGGGCTCAAAGTAGGCTCCAGGGCTCAAAGTGGGCTCCAGGGTTCTTAGAAGAGGGCTCGGGACTCCTGAGCTCACAACAGTGAGCTTGAAAGAAGCGGGGAGTTCCTGGAGCTGGACGTATGCCCAGAAGAGCACAGATAACACCTTGGGAAGGCAGCCAGGAATCTGAAGCAACAGCAGCCACTGAGAATCCACCACACTCCACCTCTGCCGAAGAGAGCTCATATCAGAACAGCCCGGAGCAGAACCAGAAAAGCGCCTCTGACTCTATCTCCTGCTTACTGCTGGACAGGATCCAGGAGCCTTTAGACTGTCCTGACGAAAAATTCGGCGAGAAGGTTCAGAATGAAGAACATGGGGAACACATACTCACGAGAACAAATACAGATTTTTTCAGACCTAAAAGGTGTACCAGATGCATACACACTGGGAATTTCAAAAAGAGAGCTCAAAGAATTATTATTATGGGTGAGATGTAATTATCCATCCTCAGAGACCCGGTTAGTATTTGAAGTGGGTTTCTGGCAAGAAGTGAACAGACATTTATATTTTTTAGCAATAAAAAGGGATGAGACAGCCTTTAAACTGCTGTCTCTGGCACATATTATGTTAGAAGCAATTTTTGCTAAGTCAAGGAGATTAGCCAGGCAGACACTTGTAACTACTCCCACAGAGGCGGGGGGAGGAGACCAAGGCTCAAAGCAGAGATTGGCTCTTGGCCCGGGGCTCTTGTCCCACTTGGCCCGGGGGAGGCAGCTTCCGAGGAAGAGGAGCAGGCAGGAACATCACAGCCTCTATTCCCACCCTCCCAAAAATCCAAGGGACCTCCAAAACACCCTGAAACTCCAGAAACTGCGGGGAGTTCAGGCTCTGACTCAGACACAGACACAGTCCTAATCCCAGAAGAATTAACGTTTTCACCCATCGACACTGAGGAGGCAGGACACCCTGTGGGGACGGTCCCCTCCAGTCCGCGAAATCTAGGGGGACATGGGATGGGAGAAATGTCAGAGTCGGGGAGGGGAAGAGGGATCGAAAATGGATCGGAGGGAGGCAGGGATTCACTTTCTTGTGGCAAGCGCAGCGAGCATGGCGGCGTGGCGGCGGTCGGCGCGGGAAGCGCGGGGGCAGTGGCGGACATGACTTTTGGTGAGATTTCTGTGGGCAAATTACCGTGGGCTGCGGCAACCTTGGCTAGCGCGGTGCAGAAAGCGCTTGTGGGAGGCAGAACACGAGCAGCATCCGGGAAGGGCTCTCAAGTTACAGCTTCCAAGTCAGATGCTGGTAGCAAGCTCGGAGCAGCTGCAGGGCTCCGCAGGGCACCGGTAGGTAGGTGCAAGAGACGCACAGGGATGACGCAGGACCTGGAAGTCGAGCTGCGGTGTTCTGCTCGCATCGCAGAGCGAATGCAGGCGCAGGCGGGGCGAAAGCTGTACACACCGGCAGGGAGTGTGGACACAGCGTCAGAGGAAGAAAGAGAGTCAGGGACAGACAGTAGGGAGGAGACATCGGAGACGGAGCAGGACGGAGACAGTGACATCAGTCTAGGGGACAAAGGAAGCATTGCCGATACTGCGCATGCTCAAAAGACGCAGACAAAGCACGGTCGGGGGCAGGCCCGATCTCCTGTGATGTCTGGGGTGAGGAGGAGCCGCGCTCGGGGCTCAGTATCCCGGGGCTCCACCCCTCTCCGGTTCCGGTTCCCTCGGTCCCTATCCCAATGGTCCAAAGCTCTCAAACGTCAGAAGGGTGTTCAGGTGTTCAAGCTCCATCGTTAGCTCAGCAGAAATCCACCCAAGCTCAGTTCAAAAAACCAAAAACATTGAACTCAGCCAAAACAGCTGAGGAGCCGATCGAGTTCGTGACGTCATCAGGGTCAGCCAGGCAGATGACACCGCCACCTTACGGGAGGATGACCACACTGCAGAGCATATTGGACCTGGTCAGCAAAGCCACAGCGCCGTCTTGTGGTGAAACCACAACATTGCAGCAGTTTTTTCCAACAACGTACAAAAAGAAAGCTACGTCAAAGAAGGCAAAAATATCACAAATATCACAGCAAATGAGTCATCCGGTGACATTGGAGTCTCATGAAATCGAAGATATACCACGGGAAGAACAATCACAAGAAGAAGAAATGATAAAAATTACAGCGTCTAAAGGAATTCCAGGATGGATGTTTACAGCAGTAGAAACAGCAAAGAATCTTTTACATTCAGTCGATACAGCGATGAAAACACAATCACAAGGAGCGAGGCCAAAGACCTCAAGATGAAAAGCATGGACACAAGACTCACCAAGCATTTCTACAATTCCACTGTGGATGCATTTACCAATGGGAATCCCAGAGGAGGAACAACTTTGGCCAGTGAAGACAATGGATTGGAAACACATCAGAGAAAAATTGTCCAAGGACAAAGATTTATTCAAAGGAACAGAAGATCTGACAATGCCAGTGACGTATGATGCACAAGGCCAAAATCCAAGGTGGGAAAGGATGGGTCATGACGTGATCAAAGATTTAGCAAAAGCCATTCAAAGCAATGGATTGAATTCACAATACTTCAAGCAACTTCTGAGGGGGACATTCAACATGTACGACCTCACACCATTTGACATTCGAAGCCTTGTGTCAATGATCCTCACGGACACACAGAATCTCATCTGGGACAGAAGATAGCGAAGATATCTTGCAGAGTTGAGGAACAGCTATCAAGGTGGGCCAAATGCAAACCTCACTGTAGCACAGTTGGCAGGAGATCCTCCAGACGACAATCCAGCAGAACAAGCAGCACGACTCCCGAGACGAGTGTTGAATGACATCAAAGAAGCAGCGCAAAGGGCAATCTTGCAGGTTGCTCTGGCAGGAGTTCCAGACATTCAATTCTCAGGCAACAGACAAGGTCCCACAGAAACATATTCATCATTCATAGATCGACTGTCACAAGCTGTGGATCGACAGGTGACGAATGAGGAGGCAAAACAACCTCTCATGGAAAGCCTGGCTTTCAACAATGCCAACCCGGATTGCCAATGGGTCATCACCGCAATGCCAGGTCGTCCATCCTTGGCAGAGATGGTGGAGGCATGCAGCAGGGTGGGAACACCTCAGCATGTCGCGTTGATCGTGAGGGATGAACTGAGAGGAGAATGGAAACAGCAGATGAAAGAACAATCAGGATGACGGTCAGAAGAAAAGGTGCTGGAGAAAATGCTTCAACAACAGAACGAAATGATAGACAAAGTTCTGGCAGCCGTCCAGAAGAAGAATCATCCATCAGGAGGACAATGCTACAAGTGTGGAGCATCTGGACACATGAAGAAAAATTGTCCACAGGCGTACACACAAGTGCAAACACCGACACCGCAACTGCAAAAGCCACTTTGTGCACAATGCAGAAGAAGAGGGCAAGAGAATGTTATTCCCAGACAGACGTGCAAGGAATTCTGTTACCATACCCGGGAAATGAGAAAAAGAGCGTGCACGCAAATTGCCAGCGCGCCATGACAGAAGTGATGGCAATGACGCAAGAACAGACAGGACAGTCATCGGAGAACGTTAAGCAGATACCCTCAGCAAAGTCCTCAGTCGATTTCCCAGCGACCCAGATTTCCTCCCACCAGGAGCACAGTGCACATTGGCAGCTTCCAAATTAGTATGCTTCTTGGACGAGAATCATGCAGAGATAGCAACAGGTGTCCGCGGAAATTCACACAAGAAACAAGAATTCTTGATAATAGGACAGGATAGATGTAGTATTCTCGGACTCATCATTTTTTCATCAGTCATTTCAGTAGATAAGAATACGAAATTGACAGTTTGGGCAAAATCACTCCATCCACCATTGACAGTGGCAGAGAACACGCAAGTTGCGAGGGCATTCGCCTTGCCGCCACACACCATGGAGCAGGTCATGTCAATCTTCGACGAAGAAGGGCTTCCGTTGAAGGAACATGTTGAGATACACACCACATGGATAAAGCACATAGGCCGAGATCGACCCACACTCACTTGTCAATTGACTTGTGGAGAAAGAACAATAGCAGTCAGAGGAATGCTCGACACGGGGGCAGATGTCACAGTTGTATCATACATTTTCTGGCCTCGTGATTGGAGCTTGATTGCACCCTTGAGTACTCTTTCAGGCATAGGGGAGCTTCTCTGTGTCTGCAGAGTGAAAATTCCATCATTGTGACAGGACCAGGAAACAAGACAGCGATCATTCATCCTTTTATTGTGCAAAAGCCGATCACAGTTTTGGGAAGGGATCTTTTGGTACAATGGGGCACGAAGATTGAAGTGGATTTTTAGTCGGGGTCACTGTGGCACTTGCCACACTGAAGCTGACTTGGAGAACGGATGATCCAGTTTGGGTGGATCAGTGGCCCCTTGAGAGAGAAAAGTTGAATGCACTGAAAAGCCTGGTCCAAGAACAATTGCAGAAAGGACACATCAAGCCAACAACAGCCCTTGGAACTCTCCAGTGTTTGTCATCAAGAAGAAGCTATCCGGCAAATGGAGACTGTTGCACAATCTCAGGAAGATCAGTGAGGTCATTGAAGACATGGGACATCTTCAGTTGGGACTTCCATCAGTTTCAATGATTCCCAGAGAGTGGCCGCTCGTGGTCATTGATCTCAAGGATTGTTTTTTCAGTATTCCGCTTCATCCAGATGATGCGAAAAGACTTGCCTTTTCCGTTCCAAGCATCAACAAGGAAACACTTCTGCAGCGGTACCATTGGGTCATACTTCCACAAGGTTTGAAAAACACACTGACAATCTGTCAATGGTACATGGCATGAGCTTTGTTGCCAGCTAGGAAGAAATTCCCGAAAGTGAAGATCATTCATTACATGGATGACTTGCTCATTGCGGCATCGACACAACAGGAGCTGCAAAAAGCTCGTGACTGTGTGATCGCAGAAGTGCAAAAGGCAGGTTTGGAAATCAGCATCTCAAAGATCCAGGAGGTCGCACCTTGGAGATATCTAGGGTGGGAGATCTCAGAAAGAACAATAAGACCCCAAAAGATGGAGGTCAGCACGAAAGTCAACAATTTACACGATCTACAACAACTATTAGGAGAGATCAACTGGATGAGACCAATTTTAGGAATCACAAACAGTGACATTCCAGCGTTGCTCAATCTCTTGAGAGGAGACACAGGCATTCGATCTCCCAGGACACTCATGAGAGAGGCAAGAAGGGAATTGGAAAAAATCACAGATGCCATCCAAAAAAGACAAGCACATCGATTCGTTGAATCATTGCCTTTCGAGTTGGCAGTGTTGGGAACAAAAACACAGTTCCACGGTTTGATTTTCCAGTGGGATTCATCTCAAAAGGATCCCTTGATAATCATAGAATGTATTTTCCTACCATGCAGGCCTTCAAAAACAATTCTCATAGATTTGGAGATGGCGGCACAGATCATCATGAAGGGAAGAACAAGGTTGCTGACAATAGCAGGAAGAGAATTTTCAATCATTCATCTACTGCTGAAGAAAGGTTACTTTGAGTGGGCGATGCCGAAATCAAAAGACTTGTTAATTGCGTTGTTAGCTTTTCCAGGAGCTCGCACGATTCATTTCCCGCAGCACAGGATGTTGCAGTCACAAATATGCTACAGAGGAAAGCCAAGGATAAGTGAAGAACCTCTGGATGGGATCATAGTATTCACTCATGGCTCAGGGAAGACACAAAAGTTAGTGATCATGTGGAAAAACTCGACAACAGAGGACTGGGATTCAAATGTGAAGACGGTTCAAGGCTCTCCACAGATTGTGGAATTGGCAGCAGTCGTTCGAGCATTTCAACTGTTCAAGCAACCTCTCAATTTGGTCACAGATTCCGCATACGTCGCAGGTGTGGTCAGAAGATTGGAAGGTTCACTTTTGAAAGAGACCAACAACTAAGTTCTATATTCATATTTAACAAGCATGAAAACATTGCTAGAAAGGAGAGAGCACGAATATTTCATTACACACATCAGAGCTCACACGACACTTCCAGGATTTCTAGCAGAAGGGAACGCTCGAGCAGACAGGTTGACAATGCCCATTTCACAAACACTTCCAGACATTTTTGAGCAGGCAATGCTGAGTCATGCATTTTTTCATCAGAATGCGCAGGCGCTGATGGAATCCTTTTGTCTCACAAAAACACAGGCGAGGAAAATCATTAGTGCTTGTCCAGATTGTCAGCTTGTGCGGCCACCAGCTTCCACAGGAGCAATCAATCCACAGGGACTGCAAAGTCTTCAGCTGTGGCAAGCAGATGTCACAAAGTATCCATCATTTGGAAGACTCAAAAATGTGCACGTTTCAGTAGACACATTCTCAGGAGCAGTCTTCGCATCAGCACATGCAGGGGAAACAGCAGATCATGCTTGTCGACATTTCCTGCAAGCATTTGCATCGTTAGGTGTGCCTCAAGAAATAAAAACAGATAATGGTCCAACATATACAGGCAGGGTGCTTGACAGATTCCTGAAAAGATGGGGTGTCAAACATACATTTGGTATTCTGCATTCACCCACAGGTCAGGCAGTCATTGAGAGAACACATAAAGCATTTCAAAAAAACTCAGCTTTTCTTTGGCCCGAGGTTTAGTTCGAATTCGCAGTAGTGGCAGTGGAAGAGCATGGGGCCAGGGTAGATTAACCTCCTGCCCGAGTCTTACAATCTGCTGCTTGATCAAATGATTCATTTTCTCCACCTGGCCACTTAATTGGGGGCGATATGGAGTGGGAAGTTCTCAATCTATGCCCAGGTGGCTACTAATCTGTTGCACTATTTTGGAAATTAAATGTGATCCTCTATCTGAGGATATTGTGGCTGGAACTCCGAAGCGTCGTATTATTTCTTGTAATAATACCCTGGTCACCTCTCGAGCTTTGACAGTTTTGGTGGGGAATGCTTCTGGGCCACCCTGAAAATGTGTCTGTCAATACCAATAAATACCAATACCCCACTTTCCTTGGGAGTTCTGAAAAGTCACTTTGCCACTGCTGTCCAGGCCCAGGGCCTCTCCCAGTCTGACCGAGGATCAGCCTGGGGGTGTTTTTGGGGTTAGTCTGGAGGCAAAGATCACACTGTTGGGTCACTTGGCTAATAGTGGCACATAAATTCTTTGCAACGATTCTTGCAATCAAATAGGTGTATAGGGCATCTATTCTCCAGTGTGCTTTCTGGTATTCTTCTCTTACTAGTGACCACAATAAATGGGAAGGGATCACCAGCTTCTTTTCAATGGTAGCCCACCCTTCTTGGTTATACGTCCCTTTTTCATCTTCAGTTAATTTCCTATCTCTCTTATTATATTCTGGCTTACCTTCAAGGGAAATTTGTCCATCTGGAATTAGGGCTCCTTCAATAGTTACCTCACCTTTCGCTGCTTCCTTTGCCTCTCTATCTGCCAGCTCATTTCCTTCTTCCAATTCTGAGCTCACTCTTTGGTGTGCCTTAATATGCATAATTGCTACCTCTTCAGGCAGCTGAACTGCTTCCAGCAGCTGGATTCTCTCTTGTGCATGTTTGATGTTCTTTCCCTGTGAGGTCAACAGTCCCCTCTCATTCCAGATGGCTCCATGTGCATGCATGACTCCGAATGCATACCTCCAGTCTGTGTAGATGTTTATCCTCTTTCCTTTTGCCATTTCTAAGGCACAGGGCAATTATCTCGGCCTTCTGTGCAGAGGTGCCTGTTGGTAAGGGTGCGGATTCTATTATCTCTCTGCAGGTGGTCACTGTGTTCCCAGCATGTGGCTTTCCATTGGCAATGGAGCTGCCCTTGCCAGTGAACCAGGTCTCTGCATCGTCCAGAGCAGTGTCCTTCAAATCTGGGCGGCTGGAATAGGTAGCCTCAATGGTCTCCAGGCAGTTGTGGTGTACTGCTTCTCCTTGATTTCCACTGAGGAAGGAAGCTGGGTTGACAGTATTAGTCACCACTATCTCTACATCATCTTGCTCTACCATGATGGCCTGGTATTTCAGGAACCTCGGTGCTGAAAGCCAGTGGCCACCCTTTACTTCCAGTACTGCAGACACTGTGTGGGACACTAGCACAGTCATTTTCATTCCCAGGGTAAACTTGCATGCTTCCTGAATATTCAGCACGACTGCTACTACAGCTCTGAGGCAACCTGGCCATCCTTTGGCTGTTGCATCTCGCTGCTTGGAGAAGTAAGCAACTGCCCTTTGGTATGGACCCAAGTCCTGAGCCAGCATTGCCAAGGCAATTCTCTGTTTTTCATGGGAAAATAAAAAGAATGGTTTACTTACATCTGGCAGTTCCAGGGCTGGAGCTGACATGAGGGCACTCTTTAGCTGGTGAAAGGCCCGTGTGGCTTCCTCTGTCCACTGGAGATCTCTCTTTCCATTGTCAATAGGAGCATAGAGGGGTTTGACGAGCAGTCCATAATTATAAACCCACAGCCGGCAGCACCCTGCCATGCCTAAGAAGGTTCGGAGTTCCTTTATTGTCTGGGGTTTTGGGGTTTGGCAGATGGCTTCTTTGCGAACCTGCCCTAAAGTCTGCTGCCCAGCTCTCACCTCATACCCCAGGTAGATTACTTTCCGTTTCACTACCTGTGCTTTTTGCTTTGATACTCTCTATCCTTGGTGTCCTAGGACATTCAGGAGGCTAACTGTCCAAGCTACACATGCTTCTCTCGTCCGAGTGGCTATTAGAAGATCATCTACGTACTGCTTCCTTTCTTCCTGTGGAACTTCCTAGGACTCCAGATCTTTTGCAAGTTGCCCCCCAAACAGAATTGGGGAGCTCTTGAAGCCTGGAGGGAGAACGGACCATGTGAGCTGGGTTTTGCGCCCACTTTTAGGACTTTCCTATTAAAATGCAAAAATTTTCTGGCTGGCTTCGTGGATAGGGAGGCAAAAGAAGGCATCTTTTAGGTCTAAAAGGGTAAAGCAGGTTAGCTCAGGTGTTAGACAAGTTAATAAAGTGTATGGATTGGCTACCACTGGATACAAGTCTTCTGTTACTTTACTGACAGCCCTCAAATCCTGTACTATCTGGTATGACCCATCAGATTTCCAAAAAGGTAAAATGGGAGTATTGAAACCAGATTGGCATTCTTTCAGTAATCCTAACCGCAGAAAATTTTAAATTATTGGGCTGATTCCTTCCGTGTCTTCTTACTTTAGGGGGTACTGCTTAATTCTCACACTCATCAATTTCCTCCTCAATTTCATTAGCTGTTAAGATTAAACTTAATACCTCTGTGTACTTCTGATCATTTACCTCCAGCATAACCTCTCCATTTTTTAATGTAATGGTTACTTGTAACTGCTCCAATAAATCTCTGCAAAAAGGGCCTTTCGTGAATTGGGCATGTACAAAAATTTATGAATACTCCTTTGGTTTCCCAATTTATACCTCAAAGGTTTGCAAAAATATGCCCTTTCAGACTGGCCAGTTGCCCCCTGCACTACAACATAATCATTTTCTACAGGTACTAAAGCCTTATTTAAAACTGAATAGGTGGCCCCTTTATCAACCAAAAATTCCACCCTTTTCCCTTCTTCCCCCAGCCTCATTGTTATAACCAGTGGGTCCGCTGGGGCAGAATCCCTCGGTCCTCCTCAGTTGTTTTGTAAGTGTGCAGCTACTTGTTGGTCACCTCGTCTCTGTTTCTGGGCCTTGATCTTTCCAGTGACCAGTTCTTTTGCAGATTGCACACTGGTTTCTGCCCAGCCAAGGTAGTCCTTGTCTGGGTGGTCCCTGGTTGCGTTTTCTTTGCCATTCTTCCTTTACTACTGCCACCAACTTTTTCATTCTTTGTCTATATCTTTCTTCCTGGTTCCTAAATACCCTCCAGGCCTCCTCTAGCAAGACTTCAAGATTTCTCCCTTCCGGTCCCCGGATTTTCTGAAGTTTACATCTATTATCTCCAGCAGACTGCCCCAAAAATGAATTAACTAGTCTAGTTAGTTCATCCCTATCTCAGACCCCGGATCTAATGATGTATGACGACGCATAGCATCCCTTAAACGCTCTAAAAACTCTGATGGAGTCTCAGAAGGCCCCTGCTTAAGGGAATATAAGGCAGACCAATTTATGGGTTTTGGAATAGCTCTTTCCACCTCTGTTGCTATCCACTCTTGATAATCTGCTAATTTCTTTACCTCTGCTGATACATTAGGATCCCATTCTGAGTCTTGGAGGGAGAAATATTCTTTTACATCTAGCTGTGTGCTCTTGCAGTGATCTTCTGCCAAAGTCCCTGCTGTCTTTCAGATCAGCTGTTTTTCCATTTCAGTGAAACCATCCAGTAGGAACTGGACGTCAGCCCCAATCTGGATTGATAACATATCGTAGACATTTGGCAGTAAGTATCGGATCGATACGATAATTCCTAGCAATCTTTTCCCATGTCTCTAAAGCAAGAGTGGTAAATGGCACTTTAATCATTAACCTCCCTCCTGCTGGTCCCACTGCCTCTCCCAGAGGGGCCTGTAACACTGCTTGCCTCCTAGTTCAAGATGCACTGGACTGTTGGGGCAGGGGTAGATTCTAGTGGATGTGTCTTCCCAGCCTGAGTCCTCTCCTTTTTGGGGAAGTCCTCTTCCCTTTCATCCTCATCTTCAACCTCTCTCCTTCTAGGAGGAGCTTTCATCCACTCAAATGTATCTCGTTCTTGTTCCCCTGAATGATAAACTTGTCTGACCTCATACACCATTGTCCTATACTGCATGCTGAACAGCAACGTTTGATTTGTCCCTTCTTTGCCTTGTTTTCCTTTTCAAGGGCTAAGACCAGTGGGTCTGAGGACGGTTTGATCCCACAGTCCCTTTGCCATTCATGGTGATTTCTTAAAACAAAAAACATACCAGCATGCAAAACCTCATCCCATTTACCTTCTCATCTTAAAAACAACATTAACTGCAGTAAGGTATTATAATCTAAAGTTCCAGCGGTGGCCACGTTGTTCGGTCCTCTAACCTGTATAACAGCCACCAGCGCGTGCAATATTAGATTAGATTTTTTTTTTACTTTCTGAGCCCCTCCTACTGGTGACTTTCTTCCAGTGGGCTAAGATGCACTCCAAGGGGCTAGCTCGAGGAACTTCCTTGCTCTGGTTAGTTCACATAATCTCTTTCTCCTTGCTCTATCTCACTTCCACCCAAACCTCTCTTCATAGAGCTTCACAGTAGATTCCCAGTCTTCCTCCCACACACAGCTCCAGGTGGTAGGTATCAGATGTGACTTCCCACACACCAGCTTTAAGATCTTAGGTTGTGAATCAGCTTGATCAGGAAACTTTGATTTACACTTGGGGCATATGCCTGGACGCTTATTAGAACAGCAATACCAGCGTCTCTCACAAACTCCGCACTGCAATGGTACCCACGCAGCGTGCCAGCCTCTCGATGCACCAAAGGCTCTCAGGAATTGCCTGCAGAGGCCGGCTATTCCATTTATTACAGGGAATGCTAAATCCTCCATGGCAGGGTGTTCCCAGTTGAGACTGACTATCGCACCAGCTGAAGTCCAATAAAGCCCCTTTAAATGAACTCATTCGTCTCTTCTATCTATCCAAAAATTTACAGGATTCACAAACTCCCAGGGGTCGAGTCCAAACCACTGGGGCAGAGGAACCCCTTGAGTTTGTTTTGCCACGGTAAAAGTGTGCAAAATCTACAATCTACACCACAATTCACCACCTTTACTCAATGAACGCTCTCACCCGCGCTTCTCCACTATATCTCTGCCGGGCATTCCCTGCCTTACAGCAAAGCCTGCCCCGGCCGGTGCCTCAGGCCTCACTCGGCCCCTTCAGTTGCGGGTAGAAATGTCCCCCGCTCTGTAGATATACTCTCTTTGTACACCATGCACTCGCATGATTACAAACGCGCTAACATTAACCATTAACCATGCAGTGCATTAACTAAGTTCAGACACAACACACACACATGAGTCCACTCAAACCCACCCCCAGGGTCGCTGGCAGGCTCTCTATTGGACAGTGAACTCCCGTCTCCCAGTCGCTCTATCGACCGGTCTGCCTGCAGGCACAGGAACGAGGCTGAGCCCTCAGACGTGCCTTATTCAGCCTACCTATCCCCCGGGGGTCCTCTCAGTACATACCGAATCTTCCGCCCGCCAGCAGGTCCTTGTCTGTCTCTGCAGGAGGCAAGCCGAGATGAACGGAGCTCCTCTGGGAAGATCCCGGGCACCCCTAGGAGGGTGAGTTCATCCCTTCTGCCCTGCGGGGACAGAGACAGCTCCACCTGCCTGGCTCGCCAGAATGTTTTGCGGAAAATATCAAAAACTCCACAACTTATGAAAGTTGTAAAGTCGGTATGTTTATTGCAGCGCTGGACGCGTGCGGGGATTACTCTCCTCAAAAGGCATGCGTACCTCTGGGAACTTCAAATCTCATGTTATCCTTCTCTTAAATGCATGTGCATATAATTTCACAATAGGTTCATACATATTCATTTTACAAACTCTGTGGGACATTTAGCGCTAGTTCTTCTTTATCAGAAGAATGTTAGGTCAGGTTGACCTCCCCCCCTTCCAGCAGCTTCTGTCTCTCTCTACATCCCTCTGTCTCCCTCTCCTTATCTCTGTCCTTTGCTGAAGCAGTTTCTCTGAGCTTAGGCTTTTGCAAGAACAGGCAGTCAGACTAAATAGCTAGGTTTTCAAACTAAAGACTTAACTTAAAGATGTACATTTCACCTTAATCAAAATGGATTTCTACTCTGGAAAAGTTCTACTTTGTCCCACTGGTTTACCACAAGCAAAGCAACAAGCCTTTTATCAGAGTCCTACAGTACCAATAGATTCTCTGAAAATTTTTGTCTGTGCTTCAAGGGTTTTTTCAAGCTTTTTCATTATTTGTCCCAAATTTTCTTCCATAGCCTTTCCCAAATTATCTCCCAATCTTTTTCCTACCTTTTCTTGAGATTCTGCCATCTGCTTTCCAAAAGCATTGACTTGCACATTAGCAATATGTTGTGCAGAGGCGAGCTTACTGCAGGCTGTTAGCATCTCTGTTACAGCTGGAGGCTGAACAGGTAAAGTTATAATAATTGTTTTACATTCTTCTTCTAAGTTCTTTGATATCATGATGAGAAGGAGTTTCGTATTGCAGATTTACACCATTACGACCATATCACACTAGTAAGGCAAAGAGTTGTTTATTTCAATCCAATTTTTTTCCTAAATTTTGATTAATATTAGACCAATTAGGTAGTTGAAATGGAAGGTTTACCTCTGATTGAGACTGTGTTTTACAGGAGACAGCACTCCTGTATCTGATCCAGAGGAACAGGTAGTGTTGTCACAGCGATCAGCTGTCCCAGGAACCCTGCCAAGAAGCTCCAAGTTCTTGGCAGTAGGGTCCTCACCGCAGCAACTTTCCCAGAAGCCTTGTCAGAAAGGGCTTGGGAAGAGAGCTCCAAGTTCTTGGTGACAGGAAGAAAGCCAGAGCCTGCTAACTCACATCTGGATTCACTAAATTGGATCTTTTTAGATTCATACAAATTGGGCTGCTCTCCAGCTGCAGATCCTGAATTTGTATTTGTGACACTTTCCAATGGACTGTTACAGGTTCCACATGGTATCCCCACCTGCAGGGATAGAGCTGGAAACCTCTCAGGTCTGAGCTGCAATCTCAGCATGCTTTTCCCTCCTAGCAGAGAATGAGACAGGCTTCAAGGCTTCTAAATGATCTGTCTGTGTCTCCACAGCAACTTTCTTTAGCTCTCCCGCCTCCACGTCATCCATCTCTCTGGGCAGAGCCATCCCTGCCCTGTTCAAGCCCTGGCTGCCGCCCGCCACCTCTGTCCGTCCCCCTGCCCGCTCCCCTTCAGGCAGAGACAAATCCAAAGCCCCCGACCTGCTGCAATCTGAGGCTGGGGAGCCAACAGTGGCAAAAATCCCGAAAGAGGCTGGGCAGAGGAATCTATATGAAAAGAGTCCTCAGAGCTGCAAAGCAAACAGTCTGCCTGAGCCTGATCCGAGGGGGTGACTTCCTGGGAAGGGGAAACAGTGGCAGGGGTGACCCTGCAGCTCCTCGGCCAGGCAGAGCGGATCCCGAGCCCCCTTGGCAGACCCTGCCTGCACAACTTCAGAACAAAATCCGGCCGCATCTTGTTTGGAAGAGGAGCAGGCAGCAGCCCCTGTTTTGTAAAGATTCCCCAAACTCTCATCTCCTGGACTCGTTCGACTCCAAACCTCCCCAGAATATGACCCCCTGAACCCCCACATCCTTGGAATGGAATGAAAATCACAAACACTTTCCTGGGAATTCCGGGGTTGGATGATTTTATGGAGGAATGGGAGGACAGCCTGTCTCAGCACTAGTGAGGCAGGGAATCCCAGAAAAAACAGAGGACATGACTGAAGCTGGAAGCTGATGAAGGGGACGATCCATTCCTCCTTTTAACAGCCTGGGCCTCTGGCAATGCCACTGGCCATGGTCTTCTTTTTTATTTTTTTATTCCTCTAGGCTACAAATCCTCTTCTCTGAGGAGCAGCTTTCCCAAAACACTCTTGATTTCAAGGTTTCCCACAATATACTACATCATATATATTTTAATATATGTACTGTAAATAAACAGAATATATAAAATGTATCCTTGATCTTCTTCTAAGCCAGCAGGCCTTTGCAGCGAGTTCTGAGCCAACGTGTGGCTCTGCTGCCATCCCAAATCTGCGCTTCCCTTGCCCAGCCTGAGTGCAGGTGGGGCATGTGATGGGCATGGCTGGAGATGTTCATGGCCAAAATCCTCCAGCATTTCCATCTGCTCATGGCTTTGGGTAGCACAAATTACAACACATCCATCTCAGCTGACAAATGGCATTTCTTACAAATTGCTACAGCAGTGCTGACAACAAAGAACTATACAGCTATCAGTTAAAGTTTAAAAAAGTAATTTAGTTGATTTTTACACCATACTACTTAAAAACGTACAAACATAAACTTCCTTGAACAAAAACTAATTTATTGCAAACCTCTACGCACACTCACATTGATCACAAAGATCAATGGAAAATTAACAGCTTAACTTATTGCATATTACAAGTGTACAGCCTATATTTAAATGCAAAAATATCAGTATGTCTCTCTAACACCAAGAACTCAACAAACAGAATTTTACCACTATAAGACTCCACACACATTTAATAGAATGTAATCCATAAATAACCACCACAATATACAGATGTGAATACAGATAAAATCTAACATATTACATTCAGGAAAGAGATACATAAAACAAGCTGATCTCTAACCAGACAAACAGCACTACCAATCTAAATATCAGTACATCTGCATCAATACAAATATACAACTATACATCTGAATAATATGTAAATATAATACATATAGAAATAGATCAATATCCATCTAAAAATATATAAAAATACATATATATCAAAACAAAGACCAATATACTTTTTTAAAAAAGACATATACCGAAAACTACACCAATACAAATAGATACCTGCAAAACCGTATACAGATGGAAATCTAAATACAGATATTACAACATATATAAAGAACTAGATACATATAAACACAAATATGTAACTGCGTATCTCTATGTATGCAGGTATCTATACATACATATAGACATAGTACATTCGTAAATATAATACCATATGTATAGAAATATGCCTGAACAAATAGCAGGCTACATATGTACATATCCATCTCATAATCCCCGTCACTCCAAGTCCGTGTATCTTTAAACAGAGCTCCAAGCAGAGGGATCCCAGCTGCCCCATCTTCAAAGCCTCTCCCTCGCTCTCCTCCTCCCGTGCAGAGCAGCTCTCCTGGACAGGGACAGCAGATGGGACATCAGGCAAGCAGAGGGAACACTGAGTGAGTATGGGGACGTTTCCCTCGGCAGCAGCTGCATTCCCTCAGGGAAGAGGAAATCTCAGAGCCTCCCCAGAAGGGTGAGAAAGAGAAAGCAGCCGAGCGGGCCAGGCTGTGGTGAGCGCAGCCGCGGCGGGAGCGTCCCGCAGCCCCGGCAGCCCGGCACAGCCGGCACAGCTCCCGGCCCTGCCGGCACAGCTGCCTTGCCCAAGGACAGCCCCTGTGCCGGCCGGGGCAGCTGCGCTGAGCAGCCCCAGCACGGGCAGGGCCCGCTCCTGCCCCGCCGGGCAGTGCCCACGGCCACAGCCCACGCCGCCCTCAGCCCCACCCTGCCTGCCCGGGCCTGTGGCCTCAGCCGGGCTCTCTCCAGGCTGGCAGCAGCAGGTCCCCGCTCACTGCTCTTGCTGCTGGCCTTCAGCTTCTCCCTGCTGCCTCCCGTCAGTCTCCGGCTGTCCTCAAGGTCTTCCTTGCAGCTGTGGCCAAAGTGGAGGCTCTGGAATTGGTTCCAAGGCCTGGCAGAGCTGCAGTCCCGGAGCCCTCTGTGCTCCCTGCTGGCCCCTCCATCCCCTCAGCCCCGCCATGCTCTCGCTGAACCCCCAGCCCCCTTCAGTTTCTTCAGCCCCTCACAGTCCTCTCACCCCCCTCAGTCCCTTGTGACCCATCCTGTCCCCGGAGACCCGCCAGCCCCTCAGCCTGTGCCACTTCCCTGTCACCTCGGTGCCACCATCGGCCTCGGCTGCCCCACAGCCCTCAGCCCCAGCAGCAGCTCAGGGTCCCCGTCCCTTGAGCGCCACCGCCCCCTCAGCCCCCTCAGCCCCCTCAGCCCCCTCAGTCTCACCGTCCTCCAGCAGCTCCTCAGGGCACAGTGCCTGGGGCCAGCGGCAGCTCCCAGCGCTCCAGGGACAGCCGGGGCTGCAAGTGCTGCTCTGCCCGGCCCAGCCGCCAGCTCGGAGCCAGCACAGGGAGAGGGGACCCAGGGGGCACAGGGGGAAAAGCAAGAGGTGAGAAAGGCAGCTGAGGGGGGAAAGAGGTAAAAATGCAGCCTAGGCCTACACAGCTCTGCATCTAAACTTCCACATACCCCTAATGAAATAATCATGCCATTTCTAGATCAATATCTAAGCATGTAAATGTAGGCGTATAAATGTAGGCATCTAAATGTAGGCATGTAAATGTAGGCATCCACATGTAGACGTCTAAATGCAGGCATCCAAATGCAGACGTCTAAATGTAGGCATCTAAAGGCTACTCTAGAAATATAAAAATGTGAACCTCCCAATCTATAAATGTAACTACCTCCATACAAATATAATTCTATCCCATCTATAATGAAAGATATCAATTTAAATATAGAGATTTGTATATATGCACATATAGACACCCCTCTAAAAATCTATAAATGTAACTATATGGATATAAAAATAGAACTTTCGTAATCTATAAATCTGTGTATACACAAAGGGATTCCACCTGCCCAATGGTCACAGGCTCTCCCTCTGATCCTTCTTCCCATGCAGGGCAGCCCTCCTGGCAAGGCAGATCAAGTGGGTGTCTGGGAAGCAAATTGAACAGTGGGTCAGTATTGGCCTCTGTGCATTATTCCCTTTGGAAGTAACTGTCCCTCTATCAAAGACTGTAAAAGATGGTTGGAAAGGCAGACTCCCACTTGGCAGTGTGAAGCCTGCTCTTCAAAGAGCTGAAATCCTTCCAAGTGTTCAAAACTTCTGATGTTTTCAGGAGATAGCCTAATAAACTCAAAGCACCCATAGTGCAAAGGGCCCCCACGAGAGCTTGAAACACAGACAGTCCCAGCTGGCACAAAGAAGCCCAGCCTTGTTCTTCCTCTGTGCTGATAGAGAGACTTCAGTCCTCACTGAAGTGGCTGAAACTGAAGGTGCTGGGAGCTGAGTTATGAACTAGCACCGTTCCCTGCCATCTACAGACTGCCCTCTGCAGTGAGCAACGGCTCCTCCAAAACAACCACCAGCTCAGGAATGAGGAGCTGTGTGACAAATGACCAAATAATATTGGCTTTGGCATTTGTGTATTAGCTCCTGCACATTGTTAGTGATTATAAGTATTTAGAAATAGCATCAGTTATAACTTTTTTTAGCTGCTTCTTAATATAATAGAATCTATCAGCTTAGGTGTGCACTATGTTGTTCATAGAAAAAGTAGTGTAATGAATATAATATCTATGTATCACTTATGGAGACAATCGTGTAATTAATGTATTGTGTTCTATCCCTTAGGAAAACATAAGGAGTAAAAAAGGCTTTTGTGTAACTAAAAACAGTGTAAGGCCATCCACTGACCCACCTGTCCAAGTGATAAGATAACCATGACACAAACCAGAGCACCAGAGGACAATTAGAGAACACCATGTTATTTTTAAGGAGGACATACGAAACCCTTATCAGAGGATGTGAAACAGCAGGATGAAGACACAGGAAGAAATCAAATATATTGACCTGACACCCAGGATGTCATGCAGATAAGCCAGAATGTGAAGAAGTCAAACAAAGGAGTTGCCAAAACATCAGAAAGTTCCCAGGAATGTATGAATAATGCATGAAACACATGAATATGCTTGCATCTCAACAGTGTAACAGTATGATGATAACAGTGTCTCTAAGCAGTGAATTCTGTGCTTCACAGCTGTGAAGGAAAGAGCTCCCTACCAGGCCTGCAGGCTGCACCAGCTTTGCTCAAGAATGCGGATCCAAAGTGCTCTCTCTCTCCTTTAGCTCTCCCCAATTTGGGGTAATTTCAGTTTTTCCTTGAGCTGTTGGATTTATGACTAATGATTTCCTTGCTGTCAAAGCTTCTGCTGCTTGTATTTTTAATGTATCTCTCTCCACCGCTCAGCAGACTGGCACTACATTGATTTAATGCTTGGAGACAAAAAGCTCAGACTTCTACACTGACTTTTTGCTGGGCTTTCCTCTCTTGCTTCAAGAGTCACTCAGTGTTGCCTCCAGAGCACTGACACCCTGCAGCAAACTTATCCATGGACATCAGCACAAAGCTGGGACACCTGGCTTGCTGACACAAGTCCCACAAGGTCAGGTTTATTCCCTGCACTCTTGCCACAGCAGAGGACTCAGTGTCAGAGCCTCTGGAGAAGCGTGCAGGGCAGGGCTCAGGCAGGTTGTGCCAGTGCAGGATTTGAACTAAAGGCAGCAGGAAGCACCAAGCCTGCAGACAGGAACTCAACCCTTCTCATCTCCCTTCCTGCCAGAGGCAGGCTCAGAGCAGCCATCTCACACCTCTCTAAACAAAGGGGGCTCTGTCCTTACCAAGCTCCTCGGGCTCTTGGGAATTGTTCCCGCAGCTCTCAGTGCCAGGCAAAGCTACCTCTGCTGCAGCTCTGTCCAGAGGCTCCCATCCTGAAGACTCAGGGGCAACAGTAATATTCTCCTTGAAAGAGAAAGAGAAAGGAAGAAACCCTTCTCACCACTTACACAAAACACCTGGTCCAACAACTCCATGGCTCACACACTTTATCCCTTGTTCCTAACAAGAACTCTGGGCCCCAAAGCCCTTCAACAGTCAGCAAGATTTGACTTCTCAAACACAGTCCAAAAGCTGTCAAAGCTGACAGTGTTGAATGTGGGGGTGAAACCGAACATATGGAATGGCTGCTAAGGAAGTAGTCCTGCCAGCTCCTGGCACAGGGATGTGCTCCTCCCTCCACAGCCTAGAGCACAGCAGTCTCATCCAGGCTGCAGCTTGGCAGGGACAGCATGGGAACACACATCTCTTCCCACAGAGATGCCCAAGAGCAAGGGGACTGAGCTCTGCAACATGGACAGCAAGACTGCCCAGTTTGCCCAGCTGAGGATTTCCCAGATGGAAACTACACTGCAGGCACCAGCTCACTGAGAGGACAAGAAAGCTCCAGCCCAGCTCCAGCCCAGCCCCAGCCATGGCTCTGGCAGCGCCTACACACACGGCAGGGCTCACACAGCAGCAGCAGCTGCAGCCCAGCCCTTGCTTTGCCTTGGCCTTCCCACCAAAAGAGGCACAGCCCACATCTGCTGCTGGAACAGAGGGACCTCTGACATGCACCTCGCTGCATGGGACCCTTGGCCCTCAGTGCCAGTTCTGCAAACACTCTTCTCTTCCTTCCCATCAAACAAAGCCTCTTAGAACCTACAAAGCTTCCCCTTCCTCACCACAAAAGTCCCTGCACCAGGGATTCTTCCCAGGAAAACAAGCATCCCAACTTGGCCAAAAAAGGCTCACACCTTTTTATCCTTACTCAGGGGAGAGACATTTTCCTTCCCTCTGTGGGAACCCACAAAATCAGAGGGTTTTGGGAAAGCTGCAAAAGGCAGGGCTCAGAGACAGCAGAACTGGGATTAGAGCTAAGCAGTAGCCATGAAGTAGGTCAGCACAAAAATTATTTAAAAAGTAGAAAAGCAAGGACAAATAGAACAATGGTTTGTGTATTAACGCTTGTTTAGAATAACTCCCTAAGATGTAGAAAAGTTTATCTAACAAGATATAAGGAGTTTGAAGCTTAATAATGGAGCTCTGTGCATTGTGTTTTAAGGCTTACAAGCAGGTATTGTATTCGAAATAATCAAGCAGTGTTTTAACCAAAGGTACGTGTGCTTATAGCGGTTGGATGGAACTACTGTCAATATGCTTCTGCTTTGTGTGATTGGTCAAAAAACTTACAAAGTAAGGTGTAACATTAAGTTCTTGGTCTGCTGCCTGGGATGTGAGCTGCTGGCATCTTCCCATTGTCATACCCATGTAATGAGACTGATGCTGAAAAATAAAACAGCTCAAGGCACGTCCACAGCAGTGCCGTCCCGTTTGTGATTTGTACATTGCCCCCCGGCTGGCGATAGAGACATAGCTGTGATTTTGTTGATGACATCTGAAGGAATTTGACGTTATCTTGCCACTTTACTTTTAGGAACTGAATCTCACAAGTTGGTGCCTTTACTTTGCTCTTTTTGATGGCGAAACCAGCTGCCAGGAGCATTTGGATGATTTTCTTTCCTTTCTCAAACACTTCTGCAGCTGTGTTCCTCCACAGAATGATGTCATCAATAGATTGTAGGTGTTTTGGAACCTCACCTTTTTCTAGTGCAGTCTGCATCAGTCCATGGCAGGTGGTGGGACTGTGCTTTTACTCCTGGGGCAGTTGGTTTTAGGTATACTGCACTCCCCTCCACGGGAAAGCAAACTGAGGCCTGCATTCTGCTGTTAGAGGAATGGAGAATGTGCATTGGCAATGTCAACAGTGGTGTACCACTTTGCTGCCTTGGACTCCAGCTCATACTGGAGCTCTAATATGTCTGGCACGGCAGCGCTCAGTGGTGGAGTCACTTCATTCAGTGCACGGTACTCCACTGTCCATCTCCATTTTTTTTAGGTTTATGCACAGGCCAGATGGGGCTGTTGAAGGGTGAGTGGGTTTTGCTGAGCAACCCTTGGCACTCTGGCTTGTGGATTATTTTATGGATGGGAATCACAGCATCTTGAGTGGTACTATACTGTTGGCCATGCACTGTGGAAGTGGCAATTGGTACCTGTTGCTCTTCTCCCTTCAGAAGTCCTACTGCACATGGATTCTCAGTCAGTCTAGGAAAGGTGTTCAGTTGCTGGATGCCCTCTGTCACTACAGCCACTATCTCAAATGCCCACCTGAATCCTTTTGGTCTTGGAAATACCCAATTTGGAGGTAATCTATGCCCAAAATACATGGGGCTTGGCTAGAGGCAGGGCCTTTCTAAGCCTGGTTATCCTTCTATTCTTGGACATATGTCTTGGAGTTTCGTTCAGGGGGTTTGGACATGCCATCATCATCATCATCATCATCATCATCATCATCATCATCATCATCATCATCACATCTGGCAGTTTGGATTCATCAGGTCTTCCAGTGTAATCCTTCCCTAGGCGAGGGAGGTCCTTAAGGGAAAAAGGCTCAATATTGGCTTCTGATTTTGTGCCTATTGCTTTCACTACTGATTTTATGTCAGGAAGCATTGAGGGTCCTTCTCCTTCATCATCATCATCATCATCATCATCATCATCATCATCATCATCATCATCATCATCATCATCATTCACTGGTCAATTGGTCTTGTCTGTGCACTTTCCACTTTCAGTGTTAGTAGCAACAGCCATTTATTGAGGTTTATTGTCTGGTTTAGCTGCCGGCTTAGGCTCACTATCTGGTTTAGCTGCTGGCTTTGGGCTTGGGGTGTTGGCTGCAGCCTCAGTGACTGGGATAGCTGCTGATTTATCTCCCTGCCCTCCTGCCTCTGTCTGCTGCCCTACTCTATTTAGCAGTGTACGATAGACATATGCCAGGGCCCAGGTCACTGCAATGATCTTTTTCTCTTTAGGGTCATCATGGTACTTCTCTTTCAGGTGTTTCCCCACCTCAGCTGGGTTCTGAATTTGTCTGTGTGGAAAGTCTCAGACTATAGGGTTAGAGACTGCAGGATTTGGCTCATATCTTCCCATTTCCCACACCACTCAGGATTTTCCACGTCTGGGTTTATTCTTGGGTCAAGGGTCTCATTAGCCCGTTTAGAAATCTTAGCCTCTATTCTAGAGAAGCTGCAGACTGTATAGAGAAAGCTTACTAGATTAAACACTAGAAAGATGGTATTTTTAACATTCAGGGAAAACTGAACATTCTAATAGGGAGGTAAGAGATTTAGAGGAGAAGGACGAAAGCAAAGGCTGAAAAGCCTCATCCCCTGCTCCTCCTCTATCAAACTGGGTGCATACCCATAGCCATGAACCATTCATACCTGGAACAGACCTTAGCACCTTTATAAACTTCTTACAAGTCATTACCAACAAGCCCAACAGGATAGCTATTTTGGTCACTGCTCTTCTGCTGTAAAAACTACAGATTAGGGACAATACTAGAGCTATTTTTGGATTAAAAAAAAACCAAAACTTAGGGACCAAAGAGGTATTAAGATCTCAAGAAAACCTAGGGACCAGAAATGCATGCAAGCCTTCATCCCAAGAGACATTATGAATGCAAAAAACAGGGCTATTAACTGCTTTATACCAACACAGGGTAATGGCAATCAAACCACAGCTTGGTTTTGCCCAGGAAGTTTGTGTTGTTTTCCTAGGAACGCCGCCACCTGCCTGCTAAGGATCAGAAGAACCAGTCTGGGTGCGGGGCAGCTGCCAGCAGTTTTAAATCGAGATCATTTTCCACTTAGGCTCTGTCACCTTTGGCATAGATCCAAGAGGCTTTTCCTTCCTTTTAATAATGGTAATGGTATTCCTTTTTATAGAAACCTTCCTAGAGTTGAGATGGAGCTGTGGGAGAACCAATGAAATTTTGAACTGCCACCAGAGTTGCTTCTATTGACAATTTACTAATGTTTGTGACTTGTCTGTAGTCTCATCCCAAGTAACATGTTGGGAGACCAAATATGAGTCAAAGAACTTCATTTTATATATTTAATGAAAAAAAAAGTGGTGTAGGAAAACTCCTACAGATGTATAATTTTTCTCATCCAAAAACTTCTGCGTATTTGAAATCATGTTAACCTTCCTAGCTCTGCCTTGGGAGGTTTTACAATTAATACTGTCTAGCTACATCTTTCAGATTTCGTAACAAAGGAACTAAAGGATCCTAACACAAAACAAAAAATGTCCCCTGAGGAATGGTTCTCTTCACCTTCCTCAACTCCTTTTTGGTGGCAATGCTGTCACCTCAGCAGCAGTGCCGTCATGGCAGTGAATCTGAGAGGCAGCAGCTCTCTGGCCCACACGGTGCTGCTGGCAGAGCTGGCTGCTGCCTACGCAAGGCCCGGGCAGGCACCTGAGCTGCCTTGCTGCACGGCCAGAGCCATCTCGATGCTGCAGCGCAGGCCAGAGGCGCCGCTCAGCCGGAAGCTGCAGGACTTGCCCCAGGGCAGCGCCGTGAGCCGGCAGTGGCGCGACTGCGGCAGGAGCAGCCAGGCCGACGGCACCAACGTCTGCACCCAGCGGGTGACTTTCTCCATGTCCAAGTACGGGGGTGGCCACAGGATGACCAGCGTGTGGGAGGTGCTGCTGTTCTCCTGGACGCCGCAGGCTGCAGGCTGGTGTCCGTCCCTGCAGCTGGGTGCAGCTCCGGCATGAAGCTCCTCCGGGACAGCACTCGGCAGAAACCGAGGAGCTTGTCCACCAACTCCTGCAGCACCTTCGTGCTGGACAGACCCTGCAGCAGAACCACAGAATCACAGAACAGCTGGGCTTGGGAGTGACCTTTAAGGAGCATCCAGTGTGACCCCCACAGCAAGGAGGGGACATTCCCAAGGTTGCAGACAGCCCACTCCAGCCTTATCCTGGATGTGCCCACTGGTGATGGGCTGGGCACAGCCAAAATGCTGCCACCCAGTCTGCACCCTTGTCCTTCTCATGCTCACTGACCTTCTCCTTGCTGCTGAATGTCTCCTTGAAAACGTTCCATCTGCTGCTTGATCTTTCCTGCATCCTGCAGCTGGCAGAGCCACAGTGCATTTCCTCACCAGCCAGAAGGCGAGAGAGAGCAGAACAGCCTTGGTGAGCAAAAGCAGCCACGGCAGCTGCCGTGCAGGAAGGAACAGGCTTTGCATGATGGAATTGTTGCCATCAATCTCCTGCAGGAGCCGAGTCATTTCCTGAAGCAGATACTCCTTGCGCTCTTGCATCCATTTAGCTTCACTCTTTTCACTTTCTGAATTTGCCTTCTGCCCAGATATGGTGAGCCAAGGCAGCCACAGCAGCTGCCGTGCAGAATGGAACAGGCTTTCCATGATGGAATTGTTGTCCTCCACCTCCTGCAGGAGCCGAGTCATCTCCTGATGCAGAAATTCCTCATGCTCCCGCATCCGCCTGACCGCATCCTTGTCAATTTTCACATCCACTTTCCACCCACTGGGGGTGCATAGCAGAGCCAGGATGAAGGCCAGTGTTGGAGACATGGCCTGGTGGGAGAAAGGGGGCTCAGCATGTCTGGCTGGGAGGGAGCAGGGGGCTGGCAACACCTGCAATGTCCCCAGAGCCTCTCTGGGCATCTGCTATGCTTAGAGCCCCAAGCCCCACTTCCCCCAGCCCTGAGGGTCCCATCTCTCACTCTGGCTTTAAACCCCCAGGGCACGCTTCCCAGCCCCCATCCAGCCCAGCTTTCCCCCTGCACGTGCACTCGCTGGCTGCCAGAATCCAACTGCCCGGTGCTGCTCCTGGACACAGATGCCAGTGTGACCTGTCCTCTGTGATGTCACAACCAGCAGAACCATGTCACTCAGCTGCCAAGCTGGCCATGCCCCTGCTCACAGCTCCCAGTGTGACCCATGCCCTGGCGTGTCACAGCCCCCAGAGCCACACCTGCCAGGCCACAAGCCCCAGCCCTGGTCCCCACTGCCGGCCTCAGCGGCTCCTGGCCATCCTCAGCCTGAGTGCAAAGCCAGCCACAGGAGCCCCCAGGGCGCTCTGGATCCAGGCTGCAGACACCCTAAAGCCACCACTGAAAGGGACATGGATGGGGACTGCAGCTGCATCTTCCAGTGCTCACCACCCCTGACTGCCCTCTGGGTGAACCCAAACCTCACCTGCAGCAACTTCAGAAGTGTATATATCATGGAATTGAGAGTTAATTTCAGCAATTTTGGTGATTTTCTGTGTGATTTATGCAGGTGTCTTGTTCATTAGGAACGTACCAAGGGAAAAAGGATGTTTCTATATGTCAGTTCACTAGTGGAATATTCATGGATAGAGAGAGTGATTAGCTGAATTTTAAATGAACTCCTAACCTAAAAGTGCAACAGGTAACTTGAGGAGAAATTGAAGCCAAATCTCTCCTTCTACCAGCCTGTATTCAAATGAAAAGTAAATAGAGCAGGGGTAGAATGTTAGCGTTCAGTTCCTGAAGTGCCTTATTAAGGTTTTCTTAAAGTAATGGAGATAAAATCTGGGTTGCCATTCCTTTTTTCCAGACACTCATTGTCAATTTTATTGACTCTGAAAGCAGCAGAGATGTGCCCATAATACCTTATCAATCCATTTGGGAATGTTTTAGATTCAGATTCTCTGAGGTTTCAGCTTTTTAGATCTCTAGACAATGCTTCCATCAATCTAAATGGCTTTCAGAAATTAAACCTTTCCCCTTTCTTCCTCAGTCTTTGCACTCCTGTGCACCAGAAACCTTCAGTGAATGGATTCCCCCCTAATCCAACTCCAAGCTGAATCTCTCAGCTGTGTTTACCCTGGTGGTTTGTGTGTCTCTTCTGCACATTGCAATTTTAAAATCTTCCTACCTTTCTATCTCTGCCCTTCTTTGTCTGTTTTAGCTTGCCAGTGCAGGCAGATGTATCAGAAATGATACACTTAATTTCTGATGCATCACTTACTGTCTAGCAATTTCATTTTATCCTGTTCTGATGTTATGCTAGCCTCATATGTTTTGTTCTTAGTGCACTCCTGTTTTCTTGAATGTGGAAGTTTTATAATGCAATGCTCTCATTCACCTGCTTTCATCAAACCCTTCATTAACATCAGCACAATAACTGTGTGGGTCCCTTCTGCTTTGTAGAAGATTTGGGAAACTCAGGTCCTGCTCAGCTACCAAAAAAACATTTATGGTGCTTGGTAATTCCCCTAAGAGCTTAAGTTAATGGTGAACAACTACAGCTGCTTATTCACTTCACAGAAATTGGGATAAAAGACACTGCAAATATTGAGGAATACAGTGCAAGGACAATAGGACTCCCTCAGTTATCCCAACAGATTGATGTCACTGGCAAAATTCCCTCTTTTCCAAAGGTTTTTCATTTGCTTTGGCTGTACTTTGTATGGCTACAGGTCACATTTCCCTTGATTTAAGGAAGTATTTTGGCATGTGTTCTAAGTAATATATCTTGCTAATTCCATCCTTGGAGGAATTACTCAGTTCTCCAGTACTTATCACACGCCCTGTTCTCAAAGACTTTTATGCTATTTTCGCTATCTCTGTGTTTCCACGCTTGTTCAACAAGGTTTTCTTTCTAAGAACATTAATCACAATATCCCAAAGGAATAAAAAATGCTTGGGTATTTGTTCCCTAAGCATTTACAAAAGAACAATCAAAAAAATAAATCTGTAAAAATGCTGGATAAAAAATGCAAATTAAATAAACTTGAGAGTTCTCCCAAAAAGCTTAAGAAAAAACCCCATGTATTCTATAAAAACCAGATAATTCATCTACAGAGTACAAAAACGGGCACATTCTAGAAGACAAAATTTGTACAAGGATCTACACAGATTATTCTTTCAAGGTTTTTGCACTTCAGGGGCAGTATCATTCTCTGAACTGTAATGCTCTGAGCATGTTCTGCTCACCCTGGCAGCTTTCTGCTCTGGGTTAGTTTATTGAGTTGAATGTTCTACTATCTTGTGCTATGTTCAAGTGTTCCCTGAGTTATTTCAGTTAGTTTCTCCCCTGTGTTATGTCTTCTTACCCAGCTGGCCCTGAAGGAATCCCCTCCCTCCTTGCCAGACTTTTCCCTTTCTGTCAAGACAACCCGGCCCCTTTGCCCCATCCATCAGCCCAAACCCTACCCTTTGTTCCAGAAAGTTCCCTGTCCCTCACCCTAAGATCCAATCCCTATCCTTATTCTCTTTTCTCCCCTTGTTCTGATTTGTAGTAGCCCTCGAAACCACACCCTGAGAGTCACTTCTTGGTTATTATATGGTGTCCACCCCCTGTTTTGAAAGATTTTGAAAACCT
Source organism: Fringilla coelebs (assembly GCF_963513975.1). Lineage (NCBI taxonomy): Eukaryota > Metazoa > Chordata > Aves > Passeriformes > Fringillidae > Fringilla > Fringilla coelebs. The sequence goes on along the minus strand of NW_028167586.1, from coordinate 25,820 downwards.
GTGCACAGGGGTGCTGAGGGTTCATTTCACTTCGGTTCCCCTTTTGCAGTTGTCTTCTATGTTCCTTCCTCTCGCCTCTCCTAATAAATTTACATCACAGGGCTAGCTGGGGCTCCGGAGGACCGTGACAGTGACCCATGCCCTGGCATGTCACAGCCCCCAGAGCCACACCTGCCAGGCCACAAGCCCCAGCCTTGGTCCCCACTGCCGGCCTCAGTGGCTCCTGGCCATCCTCAGCCTGAGTGCAAAGCCAGCCACAGGAGCCCCCAGGGCACTCTGGATCCAGGCTGCAGACACCCTAAAGCCACCACTGAAAGGGACATGGATGGGGACTGCAGCTGCATCTTCCAGTGCTCACCACCCCTGACTGCTCTCTAAGTGAACCCAAACCTCACCTGCTGAGCCTTGAGCACATTTACCCTTCTTGCCCATCCTGAAACGTGGTGTTCCCACATCATTCATGAGCCCTTTGCAGGGAGTGACCAGCTCCCAGCTGATCTACTACCTTGGCCTTACTTTCTGTTTAGCAGCAATGACCTTAATGGATACACTCATAAGAATCCCAGCACAACATTTGTGTCACAGGAGCTCTTAGGCAATAAAATTCCACTAATAACCTGCTTTTGCACAGAGAAGAAGGTGTTGACAAGCATAAGGCACAGGCAGGGCTCTGGCATAAGAATTTCTGAGCCACGGGATTCCACACATTGCTGTTCCCAGCTGCTTTGTTCATATTTTATAGCCAGTTCTGGGCAGGGACTTCTGCTTAAAGGGTAGGAAAATTGTGAGAAATAAAGGTGCAGCAGACAAGCAAAAAAAGCCAAGAGGGAAGACACTTAGAAATACACAGCACAACAAAAGTCCTTGGAGATAGTTCAATAGAAAACGCCACCAGCAGTGACCAGTGCCTGAGGTTGCTCACTGCCACCCCAGGGGCTCGTCGGTCCCCTGCTGGTTTGTGTCTGATCCCTGCTGGGCTCCCTCTGCCTCTTCAGCAGACAGAGCCCTGCCTGGAAAGGGCTCCATGCTCTGGGGTTCTGTCACGATCCGTTCTTGCAGACAGGTTTCGTGATGGTTCGCGATCTCAGAGTGTACAAAGTACCGACAAGGTACAAGGGGGTTTGCAGCAATATTCAAAACAAATGGACTTTATTGAAACAACCACAGCAAAAATGCGTTGGGTGAGGATCGTGAAAAGGGAAAGATAAGGAAAAAGGGAGGAAAAAGGAAAGGGTATATAGCTACCAAATGTGGAACGGCGAAGGGTTTTTGGTGTCCAGCTGATGGAGTTCACCAGTTCACGTCCGGGGAGATCTCAGAGGTGCAGTTCGTCAGGATTCCAATGATACACTTTTTCAATGGGGGAAGGGAATGATTTTGAACTGAATCTATTGTATTGGAGAAAAAATGGTATTTGGAAGAAGGGTACACACAGTCCATATCTCAGTGGGTGAGAGCCATTGTTTTCGTGGTTGGTGTTTGGTGACTCTGGTCATACAGGCATTACAGGACACATGGTTTCCTTCACTGGCATCCCCAGGGGTGCATTCATTACTGGGGCCTTGGGAGAGTCTCTTTCCCTCAGCAGCAGCAGCAGCAGGGACCGGTGGCAGGGTCAGGACCAGGAGGAGGTGGCTGCCCTGGCCCTTTGCTCCTGGGCCCCAGGCCAGGAGGGCTCTGCCTGCAGCAGGGCACTCTTCGGGCAGCCCCTGGCAGCCATCTGCACGGAGCACGGCACGCTGCCCTGTCCTGGTTGTGTCACCTTTCTTCAGCAATACCCTAGAGCTCCTCTTCACAAGGAAAAAATTCCAGCAATGTAAAACGAGCTAATTCAAGTACACTTCTACCTGCCTTTGTATTGTAGTTCAGGGCATGTTTTTTTTGTCTATAATTTCATGCTTTTTATGAAAACACACATTCATATCTTCACATTTTTGTGTTTCTAATTTTTCATATATGAAAATACATCTTCTTTAACTCTTGATTTATTGCAGCTGGTAATTTTGAGCTAGTATATTTAAAAATGTCACAAAACAACACCGTTTGGCTAGTTTTCCTCACTCTTAAAAAACACCCCAGAAGCCATTTTAGTCTCTTGTCTCTCCAAGTTGTTTCATCCTGGCCTGTTTGAAATCAGGGCTGCAGTACTTTTATAGGATTGAGAGAGGTCCATGAAATGCGCACACCAGTGATTCCTCTTGTGGAATGTCATAGCCCTGTCATAAGCTCTTTTTAATTTTTTTTTCCCTCTCATTACCTCAATTGCAAACACACATTTAGTTGCAAACTTCCATAAGATGAGCAAAATAAAAATTATGTGATGGGCCTTTGGGAACTCCTCACTGATCTTTCTGCTTTTTCAGTTGAGCAAGGCTCTGATCCTTGGTAAGGAGATTGCACTTAGTACTACAGAAACATTTGGCTGGAACTCTTATTTCTAGGAACAGCTGGAAGCCTGTATCTCCCAGGGATGTTTTCGCTGAGCCAAGCTTTGTTGGGTTTTGTCTGCAAATACCATTGCCCTTGCTTTCTTACATCCACAAGTACCATGGCTGGGCAAAAACTGCCCAGTGGGCAATATTCCAAAGGCACTTTGGTCTGGAGTTTGGGAATGAAGGAGAGCCTTATCCACTTCCAAACACATTAAAAACAGTCATCAAAGAGAACTTCCCATCCTGAAAAACAACTGACAATTCAGAAGTGGATGTAGAGCTTATTTACAGAATGAAAAGGAAGGCAATCTTCCAATGGAGTTATGCTTCCTGGAGTTTTTCTTCTGACTCCCACACAAAGCTGGCACTGGAAAAAGGCACATCTCTGCAAGTGTCAGTGTCTTCTGTCTGCCATGAATTGTTTTGCTGCAACAATCAGAGGCATCAGGCTGGACAGAGGCTCAGCTGATGTTAGGAACAGGAGCTGCCCCAAAGAGAAAAGAAGACATGAACTTTCACCTCCCAACCTCCCAAACCCATCTCCCTAGAGGCTCAAGCAGGATTCCTCTGGTTTCCAGAAATACACAGAAACAGGGCTGAGAAGACCCTCTGCATCTATGTCTTCGCGCCCAAGATCTTTGCTGATTCCATTTGGGTTTTGCTTTTTTTTTTTTCTTTACTATGTTTTCTGTATTCTTTGCACATCTCCAGGCTGGGAAGGCCACTGGCGGTGCCGATTTCCAGAGGCTTCTGTGTCCCGGGGGAAGCCAAGGCAGGAGCGGGTTGAACGGTGCTGGCGCTGCTGCTGCTGCTCTGTGCCAGAGAGCCCCAGCTGGGCAGGACACGGCGCCCACTGCGCTGCGGGCTCTTTCTCCTGCCAGAGCTGGGCACACCTGGGAACAAGGCAGGACAACTGGTGGGGAAACCAAGGGGTTTGTGGGGCTGCACTGCTCTGCACACACCCAGGACACCTGCAGCACAGAATTTTAATCCTCAAACAGGTAAAAGCAGAGGGAAACAGCTGGAAAAGATTTCATTTTGACCTTTCTTACCTGCTCAACAGAAATCTTCAAAATGAACCTAACCAAGGAGGGGCCCAATCCCTGCTGCCAGCTCAGGGTTAGAGAGGAGGCAATACTTGATTTCAGCGCTGGGTGTGTGGGGAATCCCTTCCCTAACACCTGCACACCCAGCAATCTCACTTACTAGGTTGTATCTATGGAACTAAGACATGTTAATTACTTTGCTGAAACACCCAAATTATTTGATTTACTGATTGATACCTATTGACTTATTGATACTTATTGATACTTAAATCACTGCTCAGAATTTACTGACATGAGAATAAGAGTTTCCTGTACTCTTATTCTGATCCCTGGTGGTCATTGTCACAGTTCAAGAGGAGACTCATGCACAAAACTGGGCTTGCAAGGGAAATTTATTCCATTTGTTGCAGTTACAAATATACATACCAACCCCTGGATTCCTAAAAATCTGCTGAGCAGGAGAAGGAGATGGAGCGTGGTGCTCGGCAGCAGGCGCAGGTAGGCAATGCACTTTCAGGACATCCCCTGGATCAAAACGGTGTGCATCTCATCCTCCTCACCCTTCCAGCCAAGAACCAGGCCTTTTATCTCCTGCTCAGGAATGGAATTTTCCCAGTTACAGCATCAGCTCACACATGGCCGGCACGTGAGAAAAGGTCAATGAATCGAGGATTTAAAGAACTGGTAGAGTTAAAATTTTAGGAAGAAACAGTCCAAAGAGTAGAAATAATAAGGGATAGTTAATTTTTGTAGATAAAGTTATTAAGGTGAGAGTAAAATATCACTTTGCCTGTCTTTACTATGTTTAAAGAAACAGGATAGGATGTGGATTTCTTTGTGACAAAGAAGAGGATGGTCGCCTGCACCTGGGCCCCGAAACTTCACATATAGCCAGGGGGTCTGAAAGCCTGCACAAAGGTCATAAGTTGAGAGGTCAAATCGAGGAAGACGTCTTGGCCTTCATCAGAAGGAGACCATTCCCCACTTTAAAACCCAACAACCCCTTTGAAGTGATAGACTGCACAAACGTGAAGGAACTTTGGACTCAATTAAAATACATTTCAATACAAAGTGGGGGAAGGCGGTGTTAGCTAATGAATATGCATTAGGCCTTTTGGGAATTATATGAACATGTAAGACTGTCTTAGATAAGTAGAGAGCTGGAACCAGTGATTCTTCGCACATGTCTTTAGGAAACGACTCCTCGTGTGCCTGGCGCTGTAATAAACATACCACCTTCTACCTTTAACTAGTGGCGAGTTCTATTCCACACTTCATTTGGTGACCGCGGCAGGAACGCTTCTCTGCTCCAGCGACAACAACCGGGCGCTGCCAGGACATTCCTTTCCTGGAGGGACCTCCGCTCTCAGCTGTTCCTCGGGGGGGGGGGGGACGACAGACCAGACTGCTGGGACTGTGGAGAAAGGGTCTGTGTAACTGTGTATAAAGTAACCCGTATGGTGTACGCAGGGGAAGGGCTGTTCATAAGTCACACAGAGATGTCCTGTGCATGACGTACGCCTGCAGAGGTTGGGTTTCGGTCTGGCTGCCAGCAGAAAGGATTTGCTGTGTCAATAAGGACCTGCTAGCAATTCTGGGGGTGATGAGCAAATCCTGTTTTATTGCTGCAGTTTTTACTGTCTGTTGTTGTTGTGGTTCTGTTTTGAGTGCGTGAATGTTTGAGGAAGATGATGTGGATGGATGCTGCTGTGGTGTATGGTGTGTGTTGTGTTGAGAAAAGTGAGCACTCTATCTCCTAATAAAGAGATAATCATTTCCCAGTGAGCTTGTGTGTGTGGACTTTCTAGTTTCACAGGTTGTTATTGCCTGTGACACCTGGTGCTTGGGTACACAGGGGAGTTGTGTGGTTTTTCTCCCATATTGCGGTCACATGCGTTCCCACATTTGGGACTGTATGGCTGTGTTTGGGGAGATTTTAGGATTTTGTTTGCAACAAGTTCAGCAATTAATGCGGAAAACTACAGTGTGGTGATTTATGTATGTTAGACTAGGGTAGTTCCTTTCTGCTGCCCCCCTTTCCCTAAGGGTTTAAAATCTCCTGCCACGAGTTGGACGCTCTCTTTCCTCTCCTGGACGTCCTTTTTCCACTCGTTTTGCAGTGCAGATATGCCTTCAGATCAACCCAAAAGGAATGTTTGCCTTGCTTTAGCCAAGTCAGCAAGCTCAGACACCGTATGTTAGACCAATTTGAGCCCAGACAAACCCTTTGCGATCTGTTTGGTCGGTGTGCCATTGCCAGCCAAGGAGTGGCCAATACCCAATCGTGACAAATATTGGTGTGAGGCTGCCAGCGAGACCAGTTCCATAACCAGCTGGCATCTTTGGGCCCCTGATCTTCTAAAAGCACCTTCTGAACTCGAGAATTGGAATTCTTGGTTTACAAGTAATGGAATTTTGTGCTGCATTTCAGTACCAGGGAGATCCACAGTTAAATGTTACTCCCCATCATGCTGAGTACAGAAACTCCAGTTTGTGGTGCAATTGTACTACCCCAGTGCCCCCTGAGGGTGAAAATGCTGACGAGTAGATGACCTAAATGAGACCCGACAACAATGACCAAAAGGATATTGGCTCATTTGTGCAGATAGAGCCTGGGAAGGCATTCCCTCAGAAATTAAAGGTGGCCCATGTAGCATCAGACAATTCACTGTGATATGCCCTATTGTTAAAAAAGCCATCAAGAGAAAACAAGGAGAAAAAAGATTTGCCCATCATTATAAAGAAAACTGTCTGAGCAATTTCGGACCCAAGGGCCCTGCAAAACGAGTTACATCAACTTTATTTCTACATCAACTTGCCTCAGGTGAGGCATTGAAACCATTGTACCAATTGGGGTGTTGGCTGAATAAAGAAGACAGTGATAGTTCCGTTGCAATTAGTGACATGATGACTGATGTTAGTGCTGACAGACATGCAACCTTACAGAACAGAGCAGCAACTGATTTTCTTTTACTGGCACAAGAACATGGTTGTGAGGAATGTGAAGGATTGTGTTCCATGAATCTGTCTGATCACCCTGAATCCATCCCCAAAAGCATACAAAAGCTGAAAGATTTGACAGCTCAAATTCAAGAAGATGGTGGGTCATGGTTAGATGATTTCATCCAAGGATGGAGCTTTGCAGTTTGGCTAAGGGAACTTTGTAAAATGGGTCTCTATGTACTGGGTGTTTTGGTCATGATACTAGTAGTAAAACCATGCATAGTTCAGTGTGTGCAACAAATGATGGACAAAATTGTCAAAGAAGTTTTTATCACACAAGAGAGAGAGGTAGGAAATGGATTCACAGAGAGTTCTCAAAATCTCACAGAGATGGAGGATGAAGTTGTTGACATGGAGGAAGGTTTTGAACTAAGGCCTTGGAAGAGGCAAGACTTCTTGGATCAATGACTTGTAATTGCTATCAGACATGACATGCCCTTTGAACTGACTGGACCGGCACAACATTAAAATTTCTGTGTTGTAATACAGCAAGGCTTAATGCGAGCAAAAAGGCTGCTTTAAGCAAGTAATAAGCAGGTACACTATAGTAAAGCTATGAAATGCAAGGAAGTTAAAAAATGACATGGTTACAAAGTTTTCTTTTTTTAGTTGTACTGAGAGGGGGGAAAGACACAGAAAAGACACAGAAAGATAGAAAAGAGGTGGGAAAAATTGGCATCATGCTACTGCTGGTATCCTCCTGGAGGAAAATCTGTTTGGTTTCTTAAGGTCGTAGCTTTACAAAAACTAGGAAACCTGCTCAGCAGCGGTAGCCCAATTCTGAATGATTTTCTTGACTTGGCAAAGCTGGGATGTTTACAGTGGACTCTGTCCTTGTTTCAAATCACCTGCCCTCACCTGCAGACAAAAGCACCACATGCAGCAGAAGCTGCATCAGTCAATTTTCTCAAAAAGCTGTGTTGAGACTGGAGGAGGAAAGTAAAATATATCAGACACTGTGGATTAATGACAAGACTCTGAGGAACAGTTCCAAAGCAAAGGGCAGCAGCTTCTCTCTGGGACACTCCTTGTGCTCCAAGGCAGCCGGGCTGCCCTGGCTGCCCAGGACCCTGCACTCCACGGGCTCTGCAGAGCTGCACAGTGGGGAGGCAGCTTTGGGCACCTCAGCCCCTGGGCAGGAGTGGCTTCTTGCTCTGGAGGGCTGCCAGTGGGCATGTGCAGCGTGCTGACCTTCTGCTCTTGGCCCTAGCCTGGCCTTGCAGGGCTAATCCTGTTCCCTGTCTCAAATGTGCTAAAGACAGACTTGTTTGTTTCCAGCTCTTCACAGCATTGATTTGCACCACAAAATAGTGAAGGACTAAGGCCTGAACAACAGACCCTGACTGAAGCCTCAACAACAGGACCTGAGCCAAAGCTGCTCTACAGATGACCTCTCCAACCAAATGTTCTATGGATCTGCTCCTTAACCAAGTATTACTATCAAAAGGATCAATGCATCCATTCCCTTGTGAAACACATCTTCACCTTTCAGCATTAGGAAAATGGACAAGGCCACACCTGGCCTGGGTTCCTCCTTGAGCCCTGGGCAGGCTCAGGGAGAAAACCAAGAGGAGAATTAAACCAGCTGTCCCCCAGCAGAAGCTCTGGCACATTGCTCGTCCAGCACTATCAAAGCCAGGCTACTCTCACAGCACATTGCCCCTCGAGGCCGGCAAAGGTGGAGGCACCGCAAGATTTCCCGGTTTCCGGCCGTGGCTCTGCAGGGCTTGGCTGGGACAGCTTCCCCCAGCTGATGTGCAGGTCTGGATGAAGGGGAAAGGATTGGGGTACCTGGTGATGTATCCTTCTTAATCACCAGAGGCAACCTTTTGTAATGATACTGAGGTGCATTGCTTAGCTTATTCTTTCCTGACCCTTTTTTGCACTTTTGCATTACAGTAAATTGCACTATTCCTTCAGCTGGTGTCTGTGCCTGCATCTCTGACCCTCCCCACCAGCAAAACAAACACACAGCAAGTTTAGCATGAGACCTGCCTCTCTGCCAGCCCATCTCTAGGCAAACACCCTTGGGGGCCATCTCCACAAATGAAATTCCCGCTTTGCAGCTTCCTTTTCTGCAGGCTGGTGAGAAAAGGAGCCACTCCCAGCTCTGGACACCTCGGGAGATCAACTGCTTTCAGCAGTCACAACCCTGAAATATCAACCTCCTTTCTTAACCTGCCCACGGGGAGCTCCCACCAAGAGGCCTTTTGTCCAAGGATACCCACAGAAGAGCTTGAGGAGGGAGCAGTTTGAAACACAACTGCTTCAGAGTTTGAACCTGCCTTTATCAAATGAGCACACACCCACCAGTCCCAAAGGGAAAGCAGGCAGGAAAGAGAAGCTCCTCTCCCACAAGAGCAGCCTCTGTGCTTCCTTCTGTTCCAGCTGGAGAGTGGAACCATGGGCTACACCTCCCTTTGGGAAGGAGCCTTGGGAATTGGCCTCATGTGGGTGAGCAGCAAAAGGAATTCCCCACGTGTAGGACAAGAATCTCTGGAAGTGATAGGTGATGACAATATTTCTGCAGAAAGGCAAAAAAAGAATAATTGAAGCATTTCCAAAAGTCCCCAGACTGAAATTTGTTTGCCAATACGACAACCCCAAAGTCTCTGTGGTGTGTCAGGAAGCTCAGCAATGAACCTGCAAGGCTTGGATAAACATCTTTGGTGTCCATCCTGCAGAGCACAAGCAGCCCCCCAACAAGACCTCAAGACCAAGGGACAAAGCTTCCCCCTTCAGCTCCATGGCAGCTCTAGGCAGTCTCTCTCCATTGCAAAATCTCCTTTGTCAGTCTACAGTGACAAGAGTTGGCTGCAGGAGGCATTTGCATGCAACTCTCCCCGGATGGGGGGAGGAAAAAGAAGAGGTGATTCCTGAAGAAAGAAAAAGGCAACACTGTTTGGGAAGACACCAGCGTGAGTTCGCTACAACTCTAGGCCAGAAATCCCTTGAATAAAGCAACATCCATCCATGGGGCAGCACTTCAGCTTTGATATCAATGCTGACAAAATTGCTGCCCCTTCCTGCTGCTGTAGTTGACTCCAAATCATGAGGAATGTGCCAACTCTGCAAAAGACAGGAAGACATGGTGAGATAAAACCAGCTAGTCTGCTGAAAAGGAGACCAAATGAATGTTTTCTAAGCCCCCCTTTTCATCCTTTCCCCAGCCAAGACAGAGCAATGTCCTTCCTCTCTGTCACCGAAGGTGACCCAGGCACGGGATGCAGTGTGGGGACAGAGCCCGTCACTGCTCCCAGTGCCCTGCCCTGCCCTGCCAGCCTTGCCCGTCCCTGTCCTGCCATACCCTGCTGTGCCATCCCATGCTGTGCCGAGCCTGGTCAGCGGTCACGCATTTTGGGAATGACCCTCCCCTGTGCCACCCGCCGGCATAATGAACATACCACTTTCTAACTTTGACTAGCTAGAGAGTCTTTGTCTGTGATTTTCAGTTTTAACAATTCAGGGAACTTTTGTTTTCCCTGACAGAAGTACAGTTGCTGCCAAGGGAAACACACCCAAAGACACATAGTGACCCAGCCTTCCCTTTGCTTCCTTTTTCCTTCCCTCACTGCTACACAGTGCTCTCCTACCAGCACCTCAGTGCTGCCTCACCTGAGGATCTAGAGCTGCCTCCAGGCCCTTCCAGGCTAAGTGCAGGTTCTCAGCACTCTGAGGTTTTCCTAGCTTCTCCCAAGAACAGGTTTGCCTCACTTGGACTTCTTGGGGTTTCATTGGAGGAACCAGGCACAGGCAAATTTCATCTCCACCGTGAGTTCATCGTTCTGCTTGTTCCCATGGAGCTTAAATGCCACCCTGAGCTCATCGTTCCTCTGGTTCCCAAAGACCATCACAACCCTTCCATGGCCTCTCCAGAGAGGAGCAGCTGCACATCTTCAGAGCAGCAGTTGCCAGCCTGCAGCCCATCAGGTAGGGAAAGAGTTTCTACCCTTGCATTCCAAGCAGGTCCTAGTTAATGACCCTTTAAAAAGTTTTCCTGCAGTGCTCTAGCATGGATAGATCTCAAGTGAGAATCAGGTAATGTCCTGGTTTAGGGCAAATTTGGGAGAGAATCCCCAAAGGGGGGCCCCTCCAGAAAGCAAACCCACACGGCCCCTCCCCCCAACCGGTTTGGGAAGGATTCCTCGGAGAGAAGTGGAAAGAACCTGTTTGTTTAAGAGGCCACCCCCCAGCACACAGAATGAACAATACCAGGTGACACCACTGTTTCACTGCTCTGGAAAAGATGACAAATTCAGAAAGTCTCTCTTTGGTGTGGTCGCTCTGGTATCAGTCCCTCTCCAGCACTGGGGCAGCTGCTGCATCCACAGGGCGCAAACTCTTGGTGTTCCCAGGTCCAGAGCAGGTTCAAGTAGATCCAAACTAGGAAAGGAGAAACACTCCAGGACGAAATTTGGACTGTTTAGCTAATCTAACTAATGAGAAGAAGCAAGAAGCGAGAGCAAGCAGAAGCAAGAGCAAGCAGAAGCAAGAGCAAAGCCAAAAGCCCAGCAAAAAGCAGAAACAGCATTATGCACTGCCCCGTCTGTATGTCCCACCGGCCGTGGGGGAGCAGCTGATAAGGAGCCAAAACAAAACATTCCCTTTTCAGAGCCAGTCTTGAAGGCACAGAACATTATATCCAGCATAAACAGCACACACAAATGGGGATACAAGCATCCTAACGTCAGCCTAGCACATTCCACCCCTTATCCCCATATTGTCAACATACTACCACCCATCATGCATTTTATTCACATCAAACTTCCATCTGTTCCCCCAAAAATTACAAGCACTAGCCATCATGCCCTCATCACATCCCCACACCGGACCACTGAATCCAGGCCCCAAAATACAAGAGCTGCAGGATTCCCCACCTTACTTACTCAAAACTCCATCTTTCACTTGCTCAGACCTTCAACACTTACACATTTCCTTCTCCATCTTTCACTTCCTCAGACCATCAACACACATTTCCTCCTATCTCATGTCTGTACAGTTTAGTGTACAGACAATGACAATAACATCAAGCAAACAGTGATATTTGCATATCATTCTCACCCCACTATCAGATCTCCCTGAGGTACACATCGTGTCCTTCCATCTCTTTGCATTAGCCACCATGTACAATCTGGTCCCTGAGCAATGACAACCCCACAAATGGATTTGTCTGTACTCGAGGCAGAATTGATCCACACGGTCCTCCCTAACAAACCTCTGACATGTACTACCGGGACTTTATCTCCATCTGTTATATTCAGGGACTCAGACTGGGCAGGACCTGCTCGGTTGATGGAACCTCGGGTGTTAACCAACCAGGTAGCCTTCGCTAAATGCTGCTCCCAGTTTTTGAAAGATCCCCCACCCAAGGCCTTCAACTGGGTTTTTAATAGTCCAGTGTACCAATCTACTTTTCCTGCAGCTGGTGCATGGTAGGGGATATGGTACACCCACTCAGTGCCATGTTCCCTAGCCCAGGTGTTGATAAGGCTGTTCTTGAAATGAGTCCCATTGTCTGACTCAATCCTCTCAGGGGTACCCGGCCTCCAAAGGACTTGCTTTTCCAGGCCCAGGATGGTGTTACGGGCATGAGACACAGGGTAGGTTTCCAACCATCCTGTGGTGGCTTCTACCATTGTGAGCACATGGTGCTTCCTTTGGCATGTCTGGGGCAGTGTGATGTAGTCGATCTGCCAGGCCTCCCCATATCTGTACTTAGACCACCGCCCACCGTACCACAGGGGCTTCACTCGCTTGGCCTGCTTGATGGCAGCACACGTCTCACAGTCATGGATGACCTGAGAAATACTGTCCATGTTTAAATCCACCCCTCGGTCTCGTGCCCACTTCTAGGTGGCATCCCTGCCCTGATGGCCTGAGGCATCATGGGCCCATCGAGCTAGGAACAACTCTCCCTTGTGTTCCCAATCTAGGTCTATCTTGGACACCCCTATCTTTGCAGCCTGGTCTACCTGCTCATTGTTTTGGTGCTCCTCATTAGCTCTACTCTTGGGGACATGGGCATCTACATGGCGGACTTTCACTGGTAGCCTCCCTACCCTGGTAGCAATGTCTTTCCACTCATCAGCAGCCCAAATTGGTTTTCCCCTACGCTGCCAATTGGCCTCTTTCCACCTTTCCAGCCAGCCCCACAGAGCATTAGCTACCATCCAGAAATCAGTGTACAGGTAGAGCCTTGGCCATTTCTCTCTGCCAGCAATGTCCAAGGCCAGCTGAACAGCTTTCAGTTCAGCAAGTTGGCTTGATCCACCTTCTCCTTCAGCAGCTTGTGCAACCTGTCGTGTGGGGCTCTATACGGCTGCTCTCCACTTCCAGTTCATACCTACGATGCGACAGGAACCGTCAGTGAAAAGAGCATAGGGTGTTTCCTCTGGGGGCAGTTGGTTACATGGAGGAGCCTCTTCAGCCTGTGTCACTGGTTCTTGTTCTTCATCTGTGACACCAAAATTTTCACCTCCGGGCCAATTTGTAATTACCTCCAAAATCCCAGGGCGATTCAGTTTACCTTTACGGGCGCGCCGAGTGATAAGAGCAATCCACTTGCTCCATGTAGCACTGCTGGCATGGTGGGTGGAAGGAACCTTGCCTTTGAACATCCACCCCAGTACCGGTAGTTGGTGTGCCAGAAGGAGCTGTGCTTCTGTACCAATCACCTCTGAGGCGGCTTGGACTCCTTCATAGGCGGCCAAGATTTCCTTCTCTGTTGAGGTGTAGTGGCTTCAGAGCCTCTGTAGCTTCGACTCCAAAATCCCAATGCTCGACCCCGAGTCTCCCCTGGCACCTTCTGCCAAAGGCTCCAGGACAAGCCATGGTTCACGGCTGCAGAGTAGAGCATGTTCTTCACATCTGGTCCTGTCCTGACCGGGCCAAGGGCTACTGCATGAGCAATTTCCTGCTTGATCTGCGCAAAGGCTTGTGGTTGCTCAGGGCCCCAGTGGAAATTGTTCTTCTTGCAGGTGACCAGGTAAAGTGGGCTCACAATCTGGCTGTACTCAGGAATGTGCATTCTCCAAAAGCCTATGGCACCTAGGAAAGCTTGTGTCTCCTTCTTATTGGTTGGTGGAGACATAGTGGTGATCTTGTTGATGACATCTGTAGGAATCTGATGCCGTCCATCTTGCCACTTCACTCCTAGGAACTGAATCTCATGAGCTGGTCCCTTTACTTTGCTCTTTTTAATGGCAAAACCAGTTCCCAGGAGGATTTGGATGATTTGCTTTCCTTTCTCAAACACTTCCGCAGCTGTGTTCCCCCACACAATGATGTCATCAATGTATTGCAGATGTTCTGGAGCCTCACCCTTTTCTAGTGCAGTCTGGATCAGTCCATGGCAAATGGTTGGACTGTGCTTCCACCCCTGGGGCAGTCGGTTCCAGGTGTACTGCACTCCCCTCCATGTGAAAGCAAACTGAGGCCTGCATTCTGCTGCCAGAGGAATGGAGAAAAACGCATTAGCAATGTCAATAGTGGCATACCACTTTGCTGACTTGGACTCCAGCTCGTACTGGAGCTCTAATATGTCTGGCACGGCAGCACTCAATGGTGGAGTCCCTTCATTCAATGCACGGTAGTCCACCGTCAATCTCCATTCTCCTTCAGATTTATGCACAGGCCAAATGGGGCTGTTAAAGGGTGAGTAGATCTTACTGACCACCCCTTGGCTCTCCAGCTCTCGGATCATCTTGTGGATGGGAATCACAGCATCTCGAGTGGTTCTATACTGTTGGCGATGCACCGTGGAAGTGGCAATTGGCACCTGTTGCTCTTCTCCTTTCAGACGTCCTACTGCAGAGGGATTCTCAGACAGCCCAGGCAAGGTGTTCAATTGCTGGATGCCCTCTGTCACTGCAGCTGCTATCCCAAATGCCCACCTGTGTCCTTTTGGGTCTTTGAAATACCCACTCCGAAGGTAGTCTATGCCCAAAATACATGAGGCCTATGGGCCAGTCACAATAGGATGTTTTTTCCACTCATTCCCCGTCAGGCTCACATCCGCTTCCACCAGAGTGAAATCCTGGGATCCCCCTGTCACACCGGCAATAGAAACAGACTCAGTCCCCACATGTCTCGATGGGATTAATGTGCATTGTGCACCAGTATCGACCAAAGCTTTATACTCTTGTGGTTCCGATGTGCCAGGCCAACGAATCCACACAGACCAGAAAACATAATTTTCCCTAGTCTCTACTTGGCTAGAGGCAGGGCCCCTCTAAGCCTGGTCATCCTTCTTTCCCTGGGAATATGTCTTGGATGTTCCTTCAAGGGGATTGGACATGTCATCATCATCATCATATCTGGCAGTTCGGCTACGGGCAACTGGAGCTGCTTTCCTTTTGGTGGAACTCCCTCTCTGAGCCCTGTCTTCCTTCAATTCACGCACCCGTCGTGCCAGAGCAGCAGTAGATTTTCCATCCCATCTCCTCATGTTTTCTCCACAATCACGCAGGAAGAACCACAGCTCAGCTCGTGGGGTGTACCTTCTCTCTCCATCTAGGGAACGTCTGTGTTGGGCACTAGAACCTCTGATCTGTACTGCTGAGATCTGGAGAAGGTCTTCTTTAATCTCCTCTCTGAGCTTCTTGTGATTCTCCTCTATCTTATCCTCTAATTTCTGCAGACGCGTTTCCACTGCTGCAATTCTGGCGTGTGTTGGGCCATGCACAGCGTCTGCATACGCTCGGAGCTTCCTTGCCATATCCACCACGGTCTCATCCCTCTCATCCCGCTTCATTATGGCTAAGGCAGAAGCATATTCATGTGGCCCAAGTCGAACAAGTTTCCGCCTCATCACAGACGTGCATGGTACCAAGTCTGGGTTCCTAGTTGTTACATCATCTGAGAAGATAATCTCTGCCACGGCCATTTCTCTCAGGCGTTGGATCCCTTGCTCTATGGTCTTCCACTGTGTTTGCTGCATATAAAGATCATCTGCACACAGGTATCTTTGTGCAACACTTTCCAAGACCCATGCCCATAGGCTGTGTGGATTAGCCCCCCTCATCATTCCCTGGTCGATGACAGGATCGTGTGACAGGGATCCCAAATGCCGTGCTTCAGTGCCATCCAGAATTGTAGCCTCGCCTGCAGCATCCCAAAGACGGACTAACCAACTAATTATGGATTCATCAGGTCGCCGGGTGTAATCCTTCCTTAGGCCACGAAGGTCCTTCAGGGAAAAGGACTCAATATTGGCTTCGGATCTTTCCCCTGCTGCTTTAACTCCTGATTTTATGTCAGGAGGCGTTGAGGGTCCTTCTCCTGCACCATCATCATCATCATCATCCACTGGTCGATTGGTCTTGTCTGTGCATTTTCCACTTCTAGTGCTGTCAGCAACAGCCATTGGTTTAACTGCTGGCTTAGCCTCACTATCTGGTGTGGCTGCAGCCTGAGTGACTGGGAGAGCTGCTGATTTATCTCCCTGCCCCCCTGCCTCTGTCTGCTGCCCTACAGTATCTAGCAGAGTGCGATAAGCATATGCCAAGGCCCAGCTCACTGCAATGATCTTTTTCTCCTTAGGCTCATCCTTGTACTTCTCTTTCAGGTATTTCCCCACCTCAGCTGGATTCTGAATTTGTCCATGGGGAAAATCCCAGACTATAGGGTCAGAGAATTCCTTCAGGATTTGGCCCATATCCTCCTATTTTCCACACCACTTAGGATTTTCCACACCTGGGTCTACTCCTGGGTCAGGGCTCTCATCAGCCCGTCTAGAAATCTCAGCCCTCATTCGAAAGAAGCAGCAGACTGTAAAGAGGAAGCTTACTAGATTGAATACCAGAGGGATTGTCTCTTTAACATTCAGGGGAAACTGAACACTCTCCAATAGTGATATAACAGATTCAGAGTAGAAGAAGGAAAGCAAAGGCTGGAAAGCCTCATCCCCTGCTCCTCCTCTAACAAACTTGATGCATAACCATAGCCACGAACCATTCATACCTGGAGCAGACCCCAGCAGGTTTATAAACTTCTTACAGATCATTACCACAAAGCCCAGCAGAATAGCTATTCTGGTCACTGCCCCTCTGCTGTAAAAACTATGTATTAGGGAAAATACTAGAGCTATTTCTGGATAAGAAAATAAACCTAGGGACCATAGAGATATTAAGATCTCCAAAAACCCTAGGGACCAGAAATGCATGCAAGCCTTCACCCCCATAGACATTATGAATTCAGAAAGCATGGCTATTAACAGGTTTATATGAACACAGAGTAATGGCAACCAAAATGCACACAAAACAGGGTTTTTGCACTCTCTCTCTCAAGCCGCACGTTGGGCGCCAAGAATTTGTCCCGGTTTAGGGCAAATTTGGGAGAGAATCCCCAAAGAGGGGCCCCTCCAGGAAGCAAACCCACACGGTCCCTCCCCCCAACCAGTTCAGGAAGAATTCCTCAGAGAGAAGTGGAAAGAACCTGTTTATTGAACAGCACAGCACCCCCAGCACACAAAATGAACAATACCGGATGACAGCACTGTTTCACCGCTCTGAAAAAAGATGACAAATTCAGAAAGTCTCTCTCGGGGTGGTCGCTCTGGTATCAGTCCCTCTGATGCTGGGGCAGCTGCTGCAGCCACAGGGTGCCAACTCTTAGTGTTCCCAAGTCCCAGTCCGGAGAAGGTTCGAGTAGATCCAAAAGAGGAGAGGAGAAACAGTCCAGGAAGAAATTTGGACTGTTTCACTAAACTAACTAATGAGAAGAAGCAAGAAGCAAGAGCAAGCAGAAGCGGGAGCAAGCAGAAGCAAGAGCAAAGCCAAAAGCCAAGCAAAATTAGAAACAGCATTATGTACTGCCCCATCTGTATGTCCCGCCGGCTGTGGGGGAGCGGCTGATAAGGAGCCAAAACAAAACATTCCCTTTTCAGAGCCAGTCTTGAAGGCACAGAACATAATATCCAGCATAAACAGACATACAAATGGGGATACAAGCATCCTAATGTCAGCCTAGGACAGTGGTATTACTATATCATGGCACACTGTGCCAACTGGACATGGTCTGTGCCCCTAAAACAAAAATCAGCAAGCATGTTGCCTCCTGGAGTTTTTCTCATTTCGGAGGTAGAGCTTGGCCTGCAATTCCTCAGAAAGCATTAGGAAAACCATGCTATTTTGGGAAACTGACACTGTTTGCCCCTAGCATTCAACAGATGCTTAACATCAGGCACAAATACAAAAGCCAGAAACGTAGTGTGCATTCATTAGGCTCAGGCTGTAAGGGTAATGTAGAATTGTGGAATAGGCCTTCGGTTATACTGGCATCACTTTTTACACCAGGCGTGGCTTCTTCACAGGCCCTTACACAATTAAAACGATTGGCTTGCTGGACAGGAAAACAAATTAACATGACATCTGCAATACTGAATGAGCTAACCACTGATGTATGTAGCATGCGCCACGCTGTGCTACAAGACAGGGCTGCTATAGAATTTTTGTTGCTAGCATGAAGACATGGGTGGGAGGATTTTGAAGGGATGTGTTGCATGAATCTCTCTGACCACTCTGAATCTATTCACAAGCAGCTGTCACTGCTTAAAGAGAATATGAAAAAGCTGACAGTTGTTGAGAATTCCTTTGATGAGTGGTTAAAATCCTGGGGAATAACAGGCTGGCTCAAGGACTTTGTACGATTTGGCATTATGATACTTTGTATTCTTTTTTCAAGTCTGCTTATAGTGCCTCTCTTACTGTGCTGTGTGCAGAAACTAATTGACAGTGCTTTAAAATCAGTCTGGCCTGTGCAAAAACGAAGCTGGGGAAATGTCGAGGATTTTTGCAGATAGAGGAGTTTTTGCAGGACAATGGCCATATTCAGCTGATGCACAATCCAGCCTGCTTGGGATAATGGACAAGGGACACGTTCAAAAACAATGGATAATAGACATATTCAGAAACGGGATCGGTATATACTTGAAAAAGTTACACGAAGAAGAGTCATCAGAACTCAGCAAGTTTGTCAGTGAGCTTGGGAAAGTAAGAAAGAAGAAAAGTCATGGGTGGGCCAAGACGACTACAGAGATGCATGAAAAAATTAATGATCCAATCAGCATTCTATTTTAGAGGTGTGAACAGCTAGGTTAACAAATTTTGTATTAGCTAGAGATGTGTGGTCAGTAGAGATTTATTATAAATATAATCTTTATAGGGATAATAAATTTGGCTTCACTGGATCATATTGGTTATGGTGTGATGTCCCCAAACCTCTTCTCCCCACAGGAAGGAGTGAGAGAGAGAGGGGAGAGATGCTGGCAGGAGAGCAGAACTCTGGGAGAGCAGAGGAATCCTGGAAGAGGCAGAAGTCACCGGGGGGAAGGGAGAGATCCCGAGAAGGAGGGAGAGTCCAAGAGAGGAGTGGGAGCTCTCGGGGAGAGCCCGGGGGCAGAGAGAGAGCACGGGAGCTGGGAGATCCCCGGGAAGGGGTGAGCCATGGAGAGGGGGAGAGGCTGGGAGTGGGGAGAGACCAAGAGAGGGGAGGTGTCAGGGAGAAGGCAGAGTCCTGGACACAGGGAGGAGAGCCCGGGTGAAGGAGCATGCCAGGAGAGGGGAGACAGCCCTTGGAGAGAGGGGAGAACCCGGGGATGGGGTGAGCCTTGGAAAGAGGGGCGATCCCCGGCTCGGGGAGTCCTGCAGCCGGGCCGAGAATGGGCGCGGGTCAGTGCGTGCTGGGAGAGCGCGGCTGCGGGGCTGGCTCCGGAGCCGGAGGGACGTGGAAAGCGCTGCTCGGCAGCCCCGGCGGCGCTGAGAGCACAGCCCTGCCCGAGGAGGCAGCGCCACGGGCACCGCTCGGGCTCCCAGCGAGGCCGTGGCACCGCTCAGGTTCGCCGCCGTATCCGCGGCAGCTCGGAGCATCGGCCCCTGCCTGGGCCCAAGGGTCACCTGCGCCAGGTGCACCAGAGCATCGCCTGTGCCTTGACAACCCGCAGTGAGCAGTGCTGGGACACAGGGACTGCAGATCCCCAGGGGTGGCGGAGAAAAAAGAGCAAGGAATCTTCCATGGGAGAAATAGGCAGTACTATATTGCCTATATTAACAAAACCATTTGTTAACAATAGCATTGATAAACAGAAGGTGCCTTTTCAGGTCCTGGTTTAAACTGCACACAGAAATACATTAAGGCAACATTATTGAGGTTACAAAGTCAAGGGCTTGGAAGTTAGGAAAGGCCAGGATTAAGGCTGCAGCCACCACCTTAATTCAGGCCCCTTGTGCATGTATGCCAGGATAATATCTTTAATTACATGATCCCATGCTCCTGTTTCCCTACACAGAATGGAAGGTGTTCAGGCAATAGGATGAGGTGTCACTGTGTACTGGTTTGTAAAGGAAGTGAGTTTTTTGGGAGTTTGGTGGTCAAACCAAAAAGTGCTGGTATTTGAATATTGGCAGCTGGTGTGGCCACTGAGGACATGGATACCCCTCTGAGAACAGAGGGGGTTAAAAGCAGAGAACTCCAGGGGGAAGGTCTCTTGGTTCTGGGGGTGAAAGAGGTCAGATCTCCCCTGCCATGCTGCAGGGGAAGCCATGCAGGCGGGTGAGGTAGGCCTGGACCTTGGACAGAGAAGGGAGGTGAAGGCCCCTGCAGAATGGAAGGGTGGAGGAACCCTGAGAGGATTCGGGCCGTGCCCCCCCCACCCCCCAGGAGAGAGAGAGAGAGAGAAAGTCTGTGCTTGTGCCGCCTGCCTTGAAATTTGGTAACTTTTGCTGGCAGCACAGCCTGGCCGAGAAGGAGAAGGGGGAGGGGGGATGTGGCGAGAAGGTGCCTGTGCCCAGCAGGGCAGTCATGGGAGTTGTGGGCAGGCAGAGCCCAAAGTTTTACCCCTTTTCCTGGATGATGGAAACCTTATAAATACTGATCCTACTGGATCTGAATGAGAAGAGAGATAGAGATGGAATAGCAGGAAATGGGCAAGTGTGATGAAAGTCCATACTGTGAAAGATATGAAGATGTCAGAAGAGTTGAGAAGAATTCTAGGTGGGAGGAGATGATGGAGTGGCCTTTGGCTGAACTTTTCTTGAAGAGCCATGGACAGAACCATTTTTCCTGTGGCACAGAGACTGCATTTAGAGGGAGGCAATGGCTTGGAGCCAAGAGTGTGCAATGATGTGATATAAAGTAGTGCGTGAACAGAGACAAAGGGTGAGGAGGGTGGTGGTGCCCTCGATCTTCAGTGGAGAAGAAGATCTCTGTTCTCGAGATCCCTCGCCCCCAGGGGGTGAATTTGCAGGGGATAGGGGTCCCAAGAGTGAGAGACTGTGCTTTGTTTTTGGAACTGGGCAAAGCATCCTTAAAAGGGGAAACCTAGAATCAGCTCTGGGCCATGTGCAGTGGTGAGAGCACTGGGCTTGGAAGGAAGATGTCACAATGGCAAATGTTCTCCGGGCGGTGCCACGTGTGACATGGAAACACAAGAGGTTTCAACTGCATTTCTTGGGGAAGCCTACAGTACAAGAGGGACTCCTCTCTTCTTGATGAACTGAGAATTGATTATCTGAAGGGTGGTGCTGGACTGAGAGTTGGTGATCTGAGGGGTGGTGACTTGATTGAGAATCTAAGGTTTTGTCTCACTGCTATGTTGGAAATTTGGTGGGGGGAGGAGGAATGTTTTGGAAGGTTTTCATTCTGAGTTCTGTGTGTTTTTTTATATATTGTAGTTAATAAATGGGGTTTTTTTTTCCATTTATTCCTAAGCTGGAGCCTGCTTTGCTGAATTTCTGATCACATCTCACAGTAGACACCAGGGTAAATATGTTTTCATGGGGGCACTGGCATTGTGCCAGTGTCAAACCATGGCACACTGTCAAATGTGTTCAGATGCACTCACAAGGATACTATAGCTCTTGGCTCAACTTGCTCTTAGTTTTGCAGAACGTGGAAAACAAGTGGGCAGACACAAATCACAAGCTGGTTGCAATGTCCAGGGACCACTTATCTGGATAAAATGCCATGCAACTGCTGGAAGACTGGATGCATGACTAATTACCACTTGCTAAGTAATCTGGACTTGTTAGGGGCAGCATAGTTATCTCCCAAAAATGACTCAGGAACCAAAATTGAGAAAAATCTGAAAAAAGGCTCACAGATCCACATTTCAATGCAGTTGTTATGGGTTTGATAAATGGAATGATGGCTTTTATGCCATCATTCTCCTGAAGGTTTGAATTGTAGGTTGTTTTTGCATGCAGGCGTGCATGCAAAATTTGCGGATCGAAGATAAAGTCCTTTTATATGGGGATATGGAAGAGACCAGCCTTGGGTAAGCAATATGGCAGTGAGAGATTGCTAAGCCATTAGTACTGAGAGGAAGAACTGCCCTGCAACACAGGTGTGAGCACTGGCTGATATTCAGTAGAAGCAGAACTTAGGCAGGATCAGTTAGAAGGTCCTGAAGAGAGAAGGGTCTAATCCTTTGGTGCAGTATTGTATGGACTTTGGGATCACTACTCCATGCCAAATGGCTTTCCCTTCAGTCACAAGAGGCTTCCGTCTCTTCCAAAAATTGCCTACTGAAACTCTTCTGCTCACTTCCAAATCAGTTCACTCCTCCAGCATAACCCTAAAAGCGTGGACAGATGATGCTTCAACTAATTATAGTAGAAGGGAAGGGCATTTATTGCAGCGCTGGACACATGTGAACTAGTTTCCAAAGACACAGGCAAGGAGTTGCAGACTCCTGCTCTCCATTTCTACAGAAAAGGTTTTACATTAGGTTTCTAAGGACCCATAACACACAATTATTATTTTGTGCTTCGTATTTTTATCAGCTGAATATCTACTACAGCTGTACAATTGTACTTATTCCCTGGACTGGGTCGGTGGGATTTTGAAATGAGGGAGTGCTCCTGTGGGAGGAAGAAAGCTGTCTTCCTCATGGGGAACTCTTCACCCATGGCCAACTGGCAGGACCTTTTGACCTGCTGGTCACGGTCCAAATTTCTCCTAAATGTTTGATTTTGATTATTCTTAAGGCAAGGTATTTCTATGCTCTCTGCTCCTTCACAATTGCTTCATCTATCCCCGTCACTCCGAGCTTTACGTTCCTAATATATTTGGTTCTCTTTAACTAAGATATGTTCTGCAAGCTATATTACTAAATTAGCTTCTTACCTCGTTTTAAAATCATAACTAAAATATGCAATCTTCTACTATCCTGATTATATTCCTAGCTGGCCCTTTGACTCATCTGCACTTTTCAATTATCCTAATTACATTTTCAGCTAGCCCCTGTGCTCACCTCAGGCATATCCCCGATTCCCTCTCTGCCAGCAGCTCACAGCTGCATTGCACAGCGCTTGCTGTGCACAGACAGCACAAAGCAGGCTGGCCTGGTGGCCCTGAATATTTCTGCAAAACACTCTGCATCTCCCCCCTTTGCTGTGGCTCAGTGCACAAGTGCAGGATTGCAGGCGCTTCCTCCCAGAGCTGCGTGAGGCGCTGGCTCCTGCAGATGTGACCGGCCAAGCTGTCCCTGCCTCCCGCTGGCCTCGCTTCCCCGGGCAGAAGTGCCGTGCCTGAAGGAGGCTGCCCTGTGCTCCAGCCTGCTGAGCAGCCCGGCTCCCTGCCCCGGTGCCCAGAGTGAGCACACGCTGCTGACCTTGCCCAGGGCTTACAGGGCAGCCGGCAGAAGAGGAGCAATCCTCAGGCAGCCCAGCGGCCCTCGGCTGCCCTTGGCCTTTCTCTGCTCCCGGGCACACTCCAGACGGCCGATGCCTCCAGTGCGGGCAGTGCCCAGCACGGCTGCGCTTCCCCTCGGCAGCAGCCAGCTGCCCCCCGGGCTCTGGGAGCGCAGGATTCGCCCGCTCCCAGCAAGAGGCACCCAGGGCCCGCCTGCTGCCTCTCGCAGCTACAAGGGCCTCCTTCCAGCCTGCCTCTGCCCAGGCTCGGGCTGCTCCGGCCTCTGCCGGGGCTCTGCTGCGGCTCCGCCCCGGCCAAGGCCGGGCCCGCTCTCCCCTCACAGGCGCTGACAGCTCTGCACCACAGGAGACCTTCTCGAGCACCCTCTCTGATCTTTCTGCTCTCTCACTTCAGCAAGGCTCTCCTTCCATCAAAGACATTGCACTTAGGGATACCAATCCAAGTGGCAGGAACCCAAATGCTCTTGAGTCCAACTGAATGCACACAGTGTTTTTGTTCTGCAAGCAGAAGTGCCACAGCTGTGCCAAAAGGGGCCAGTGGCCCATATTTTAAAGGCAGTGGGGTCTGGAGAGAATTAATAAAGAGGAGCTGTCCCCACTTTAAAACTGTACCAAAGATGCCATAAATCATCTGACATCTGACAATTCAGAAGGACTGCAGAGCTTATTCACTGGGTGAAAAGGAAAGGAATCTTCCTGATAAGCCAAAGTTTCAGAAACTTTATTTTCAGTCCTAATCGATAATCCTAATCTACAATCCTACTCTTCCAAAGTACTCTTCAGTCCTACTCTAAGATGCTTATGGCGTAAATGGTCCTGATAGGATTAGCACAGCGTTTGCTTCACTTTCTTTCTCTTCACTGAATGGTAAGTGGGGCCAGGGTGTACACTCGCATGTCTGATTCAAATGGAAGCTACTCACAGGAAAAAAAGACAACAAAAACCAATGAACCATGACTTTCCATGCTCAGTGCTTCACAGACTCAATCAGGATTCCTCTGGTTCCTAGAAAGACCCAGAAAGTAGAACAATGGGACCATCTGCTCCCCACTTGTCATTGTGCAGGACCTTGCCATCACAGACAAACATGGGCCAGAATCCCATTCATTTGTTTATTGTGATGTCTTCATCTGGCTAGGATTTTTGCCCTGCCAGTGCTCTAGAAATGGTGCTTTCTGTCCATGGCGTTTCTTCCTTTCAGGAAACTCCAATGACGCACATAGTCCCTGTCTTTGAAAGACAGGCACTGTGCTGATTTCCGCAGGGACAGAAAGCAGTGTCTGCCTTTCCATGCCCTGCCCCTCCTGTACTGGGTGGCACCTTCCTTCCCAGCAGGGCCAGCCCAGTGGCACTGGGCCCTGCACTTCCCTCTCTGCCACACAACCTGGCAGTGACCCTGGGGCAGTTCCCATCTCCTTGAGCGTGCCAGGCAGCAGATGGGGCTGGGACAAGTCCCTCTCAGCTGTCCCTGTGTGTGTGCCAGAAACCCCTAAGGGTGGGCTGGGGGCACAAACCAGGGCCCCTCAGAGGCTCAGAGTGAGCCCCCCACAGCCCCTCCTGCCCACAGCCAAATCTCTGATCCCTCAGCTGGGACTGGTTTCCTTGGGTTCCTGAACCACCATTTCATGTCTCTCTACCCTGCATTGCTCTACTTTAGTTCTTTTGCCATTAGATAAAAATGAACACCCCACTAAATTACAAAACAGGCCAACAGAAACAGTCAGAGGACAGTGCACCTGTCCTCTCAGGAAATGCAGAGACAGTTGGAATTATTCAGTTTAGTGAAGAACACGCCCCAGGGAACGTTTATTGCCTGTTTCCAAGACTTTAGAGTGGTTTCTAAGAAAGTGGTTGACACCTTTTTTAACAAAGCCAGTTTGAATAGGATGTAGGCCAATATTTTTAAGCACAAAGGAGATCTAATCAGAGTTGGTCTAAGGTCTAAGCTTGCCCAGGGCTCAAGGAGGAGCCAAGGCCAGGTGTGGCCTTGTCCATTTTCCTAATGCCGAAAGGTGAAGATGTGTTTCCCCAGGGAATGGATGCATCGATCCTTTTGATAGTAATACTTGGTTAAGGAGCAGATCCATAGAACATTTGGTTGGAGAGGTCATCTGTAGAGCAGCTTTGGCTCAGGTCCTGTTGTTGAGGCTTCAGTCAGGGTCTGTTGTTCAGGCCTTAGTCCTTCAGTATTTTGTGGTGCAAATCAATGCTGTGTAGAGCTGGAAACAAAGAGGTCTGCCTTTAGCACATTTGAGACAGGGAACAGGATTAGCCCTGCAGGGCCAGGTTAGGGCCAAGAGCAGAAGTCCAGCACGCTGCACTTGCCCACTGGCAGCCCTCCAGAGCAAGAAGCCACTCCTGCCCAGGGGCTGAGGTGCCCAAAGCTGCCTCCCCACTGTGCAGCTCTGCAGAGCCCGCGGAGTGCAGGGTCCTGGACAGCCAGGGCAGGCCAGCATGTTTTCCTTTCCTCTCCCAAACTTGACACAACTTTTTGAGAAAATTGACTGATGTAGCTTCTGCTGCTGCTGGTGGTTTTTTCTGCAGGTGAGGGCAGGTGATTTGAACCAAAGACAGAGTCCACTGTAAACATCCCAGCTTTACCAAGTCAAGAAAACCATTCACATCTGGGCTACTGCTGCTGAGTAGTTTTCCTAGTTTTTGGAAATGTACAACCTAAAGAAACCAAACAG